>NW_024038333.1:0-75364 GCF_016077235.1 Cyprinodon tularosa
AGACGGCTATTTCACGCGGGGGACAATTTACTGCCACGTTTTCCTGAGTTTTTGAATATGCGAAGTCCCCGTAAAATGCGTTCGAAATGCCAAAAGAACCGCAATAATAATAAGAAACTTTCGAAATACAATAGGCCTTCGCAGCGCTTTGCTGCTCGGGCCTAATTAAATAAGTCCATCCGATCCTTCCGGAGTTATTGGAGCAGCAGAGACACCGTGTGGCAGCTAGGAGAACTGTTTTACATGGTTGATAATCTGACTACTTCAGGTAGTGATGAGGCTTATCAATAAAAAAACGGAATGATTTCCTCTTTCTCTATGAAATGGATTAGATTTTCTGATCAGCAGCTGTGAGTTTATGTATAATTGTCAAACTCTACGCCTCTTTGAATGTGATCAAAGTCAGATTTTAGCCCAGAAAGTCTCTGTTCTCTTCAGGCTGTGTCAGCAATGCGGGATTTGCAGCAGACAGGGTTCTCTGTTGATATCCAGCTATCAGCCCAGGGGGGTTTCCATGAAGCAGCTCAATGGCTGACTTCATATTAGATGCAATAACAACGGTGAAGATAAAGTAGTTAAATATGCCAACTCTTAGTTTCAAACAGGAAACATGCATGTGAACAGTTCAGACACAGATGATGATAAATATGTGAATTATTCAGGATAATAGTGCCCTTTAAAAGCATTCATGCTTTCTTGAACTTTCTCTTTATTTTGTTTCAGGTTAGAAACTCAAACTAGATTAAAATTGAAAGTGAGCATTTACAACATAAAAAGCTGTTGTTGAAGTTTTCAATCTAAAAGATCAGCTGACTGCATTGAGTCGAGGAGATGCAGCCACCGACTGTAGCAGAGGCGTGCACAGACATTTTGGGGGGCAGGTGCTCAGGAGGTGGGGGAGGGTACTTAATTATAAAAAAAATACACACGCATGTTGAATGAAATTTGACTTTTATTTGTAACATTCTCTAAACGTGAGTTTTCAATGGAAAAAAGTCACACCACCAACAGAACAGACTAAAGCGTACTACTTTAAAGTAGTACGCTTGCTCATCTTTCTTCTTCTTTCATCTGGCTCATCTCCCTGTTCTCCCTCACCCATCTGTTCTCCCCCATCCTGGTGGTCTCCCTCTTCTTCTGTCTCTGTGTCTTCCCTGAACTCTTCCTTCAAAAGATCATTTCAAAACCGACCTCAGTAAAATCTTAATAATAATAATAATAAAAAATGAGCTTCAAAAGGGCATTTTCATTGATAAAGGGCAATCTTCCTAGTGCTTTAGCACCACCTAGTGTCTATGTATGCACGCCCCTGGACTGCAGGACACTTGCATTGCACTGAGAATGCAATTCTGGGGGTTTAAGGAGACATACAAGACAAACATTAAAGCCCTGGTCTATGAATACTTTCTATGTTAGAAAAGGTAGCTGTAAATTAGCTCCATTTCACTTAGTAAAGAAAGAGTTGCATCAATAAGCTTTTAGTCGGTTTGCATGTCAAAGGGATGAAATAGAGCACGTTCTATTGGTCAGCGTACGGAAACATGGCAGCTGGGTTTAGTGAGGATTAGGACTGGATCCCACCGGCTGTGTTCGACTTTTTAATCTCTGATCTGACTTTTTTCCATGTCCCACTGACGGCGTATAGAGAGGCTACCACTAGGCAGGATGAGCAGATCTGAGCAGATTATTTTCACTGCTGTCTCTGTGCTTTACACACATTGAAACTATTTCCTACATTTGACACGGACAGATTATTTAAAGATGTCAAAATGAATAAATAAAAACCCAGTGGCGCATTCTATAAGCATTCTATATGCTTAACGAGTCTGTGCAGCATCTAGAACCAGAACAGATAGAGAATGTTTGTCCATTAAAAACATAAAGAGATCTACGTCTAAAGAAAAGAAAAACGCAGCAATAAACGGCGTGGGACGGTTTCCATGGTGACTGAGAGGTGATTCTCAGAGAGATCTGGGAAGTTTATCCAAGTTTTTCTTTCTTTTTTCCATAAAGAGGTGAGAGAGAAACGCTGCGCTGACCTGCTCTGTCTGCTCCTCCTTATTCTGGAGGATCACTACTTTATCCGTATTTGTCCTCCTGAACTCCCATCATGGGGAAAGTTTTCTATTTTCTAAAGTAAAACAGACCTGGACTCTATCTCAGTCGGAGCTACGCTGCCCCCTGCAGGAAATCGTGTTGGGCGTGATCATCCGCATTGACTTTCAATCAGCGCTAAACGCCACGGCGTTGTCTGACATCATTTTCTGTATCAGATTGTTGCTGATTTGAAGGCAGTCCATCAAATCGTGTTTCTGTTCTTTATAGGTTAGATTGTTCCCAGGTCTCTGGAGCCCATAGTTATGTCTGCTAGAGAAACAGGAATAAACCCTGAAAACCAAGAACAGGAAAAACCTTTAATGGCGAGTGGTTTTCTACACATACAGGGAATGTGATTTGGTGATAAGATGCTAACCAAGCAAGCTTCACTCCATGATGTAGAGGTTTAATCCTTTGCTGTCATGCTGGTAATCTGAGCTTAATCCAGCTCTTCTCTAGTTTAGGATTACAAAACCTCAGTTTCTGTGCATGAAAGTAAAACGACCAGCTCTCCATTATTATAAGAATCAGAGAGATGAAACCAGTGCAGAGTCTAAGCAGACTATGAAATAATGAAACAAATGAGGAAGCACAGTTTTTTTCTTTTTTTATTAGTAGTTTAAATATAAAAAAAAAACTGCTCTAGACCTGTTTAACCTCTGTCTGTCATGATTTATCTAAAGGCTCGGACCCACATGCAGCGAAGCCAATTAGAGAGACAGAGAATAAAAGTTCAACGGGTTTTATTGAAATGTATTTTGATTCGGTGCAGAGTTCCTCCAAACTCTGCCCAGCCGGAAACTGGAAGACGAGGGGAAGACAGACTGTTAGATTCAGGCTCAGTGGGGAATTGGAGTTGTTCATCTTGAAGGAGAGGATTTGTTGCCACTCATGTTTCCAGAGAAGAAGACACACGTAAACTCCAGTCTGTGTTGGTCTTCCAGAGTTTGCAACTCAGTTTTCCTGTGGTACTTGAACGGGTCATGGTGAAGATGACTTCCTTACTCAGAGAGTGATCTCAGCGTGCTCAAAGGTGGCTGGATCCAAACCTCCTGTTTGGAATCCGTTGATCCCACTTGGGAGAAGGCGGTCCGAAAAGGTCCAGTTTGCAGGAAGGCTTCCTGCCGAAAGGCAAAAACAAACAAAATTTAATCTCAAGGAGACAAGAACTAAGTCAAACTCAATGTGATCTTAGCATGGCTAGAGAACTAAAACTCAAAAATGCAAAACTCAGATTAGGCTCAGAATAAACAAGGCTTGGCTAGAGTACCCCAAACTGGCGTCGAAGTAGTGGCAACCAGCAGCTGAAGAGCAGTCCGGTGATGAGGCAACAGCTTGCAGGTGTGTGAGGAGGTGAACCGGAGCCAGGCGCCTCCTGGTGGTGGAAGGGAGAAACACAAAAGACAAGACAGACAAGCACAAAACTGGGATCCTGACACAGTCATTGTCAACATAACTTTTGCTGCAAGGTTTTGAGTTTTTGACTTTTGCTATTGATTAAATACTTATTTTCCGCCATCATTTATGAGAATATTCTTTAATTAATCCTACGGCTCCCTGGACTTTTTCTCTTATTTTGTTATTGTTTTGAAAATCACAGATCATCACAGACCTAATCTTTCTAGATTGGAGAACTTGCACAATCAGTGGCTGACAAAAATACTTTCATGCCCAACTGTAGTCATAGTTAAATGCGATGTATGAAGTTATGTTCTGTGGAAGAAAGAAGGCCACGATTCACACCATCTATCATCCCGAGGGGGGGGGGATTTATTTACAAAACCGAATTCATACAGTGTCTTAAACACTTCATACATTCAGCGCTATGTCCTCACGTCTGTTATTTCCCCCACCTTCAACCCATTGTGGGCGGCATTTATAGTTTCCACATCGCACTGTGTGGATGCACGCGCACGACTGGACGCTCTTCCTGGAAATCTCTTAGCTCATGACCTGATTGCGTGCGAGTTAGCCAGTAAGAACCCTGTTTTTGCCGAGATTCGTACGTGACTCCCAGCTCTCGGTGTTGCTAAGTGAGCATAAGGTCAGAAACAGGACTACATAACGTAGTACCACTGCTTCCAATAGGGCAATTTTTAGGGATATATTCTGATTCTGATTTCGGATTCTGATATAAGACATTAAAACTGCTTCTACAAGTTTAACAAGCTTTGAAATCTCTGGAGACATTTTGCAAAGCTTTTGCAATATTACAGTCATTATTTTATTCCTAGTATAGAGATTCATGATGTTTGTGCAGAACTCTACATCTGACGACTCGATCCATCAGCCTGAGGACTTGGCTGGTATTTATTATTCGCTCTGCACTGAGTCTGTGACATTTATTAGCATGCTATAAATTCCAAGGACATAAAAAAAGAGCAGACTTTATAATGATTGGCTCTGTCCTTTGTTTCTCAGCATGCAGAGAGGAAAGGGATTTCACTTTCTTTCTAATTCTGATGCAACGTCTTATTCATTACAAGCCTACTGCAATCCTTCAAATCAACTTTGGTTGCTTTTTGTTTCCTAATCCCTTTAGGGAAATGGGAATCTGATACAGACTGATTTTTGTTCAGCCGACGGTTCTGTGGCTGATGTGCGCTTTTAATGCGTTAAAATGGAAACGCTCCCTGAGGATGCAGGTATGTGCTGAAAGAAACTTCTCCCCATTGTTTCCCTTCGTGCATCTCTGTGTTGTTTTTCACTCTTTCATCTCCGTTGTAGCCTAAGTGGCGTGCAGCCAACTCATCCACCCGCATTCCTGTTTGTTCTGGTAATGAGTGAAGAGGTGCACGCGTCCCGCCTGCTGAGTGAAGAAAAGGACGAGGGAGCAGAGGGAGCATGCTGTTTCAACAGATAGGAGAATCCGTGCGTTCCAGTTTGCAGTAACGGTTGTAGAAAACCATCAACTGTCTGCTTGTGATGCCTGAATTTCTTTAAACAATGCAGAGAACGCTTCACATCGTCGCCTGGAAGCAGAGCGTGTATTTGTTGGGCCAATCACAGCGTCTTTTTTTATATATATACAGTGGGGCAAAAAAGTATTTAGTCAGCCACCAATAGTGCAAGTTCTCCCACTTAAAAAGTTGAGAGAGGCCGGTAATTTTCATCATAGATATACCTCAACTATGAGAGACAAAATGAGAAAAAAAATCCAGAAAATCACAGAATTTTTTTGCAAAATATGGTGGAAAATAAGTATTTGGTCAATAACAAAAGTTCATCTCAATACTTTGTTATATACCCTTAGTTGGCAATGACAGAGATCAAACGTTTTCTGTAAGGTTTTCACACACTGTTGCTGGTATTTTGGCCCATTCCTCCATGCAGATCTCCTCTAGAGCAGTGATGTTCTGGGGCTGTCGCTGGGCAACACGGACTTTCAACTCCCTCCAAAGATTTCCTATGGGGTTGAGATCTGGAGACTGGCTAGGCCACTCCAGGACCTTGAAATGCTTCTTACGAAGCCACTCCTTCGTTACCCCGGGCGTTGTGTTTGGGATCATTGTCATGCTGAAAGACCCAGCCACGTTTCATCTTCAATGCCCTTGCTGATGGAAGGAGGTTTTCACTCAAAATTTGACGATACATGGCCCCATTGATTCTTTCCTTCACACGGATCAGTCGTCCTGGTCCCTTAGCAGAAAAACAGCCCCAAAGCATGATGTTTCCACCCCCATGCTTCACTGTAGGTGTGGTGTTCTTTGGATGCAACTCAGCATTCTCTCTCCTCCAGACACGACGAGTAGAGTTTTTACCAAAAAGTTCTATTTTGGTTTCATCTGACCATATGATATTCTCCCAGTCATCGTCTGGATCATCCAAATGCTCTCTAGCAAACTTGAGACTTAAAAAAAAATTAAGAATATAATCCTATAAAGGGTTTTTATAATATGTTGGAAGCCCACCAAACTTCAGGTCAGAATTACTTTATTAATCTTTGTGGGAAATTCTTTAAGTTCTTAATTTTTCTACAAGCACAAAAAAATAGAATTAAAAATACGACGAGGAGTGTTGAGTAAGTCAACGGAGACGTAACTTTCCACAGATAGAGGGTCGAGCAAATTTGGCTTTGTTTTAACGCAAATGTTATAGTTTTATTCTGTAGTCAAACATATTTTTACCGTCATCAAGTTTCAGCAATGTTATTTATTTATGTGTTTTTATATCTCTTCTTTATGTAAAGCAGTTAGAAGAGCCTGGTTACTCGAAAATACCTGATACGTCTGGCAATAAAATTAATGTACGCAAGAGGATTAGGGCCACTGACAAAAAAAAAAAAGTACTGATTTTAAAATTTTATGTCAATTTAGTATGGGAAAAAAAGTCAGAATTCTGACTTTAATCTAAGAATTCTGACTTTTTTATTGTCAGAATTCAGTCAGAATTCTGAGAAAAAAGTCAGAATTCTGAGTTTAAAGTCAGAATTCTGAGAAAAAAGTCGGAATTCTGACTTTTTTCCCATGTTAAACTGAAATAAATTTTGAAAATCACTTACAGTAACTTTTTTTTCAGTGGCCCTAATCCTCTTCAGCTGTGTCTATTTAAGCCAGTGATTGTGTTTGATGAAGACTGAATGCTGTGGAGCCAAAAAAACCTGCTGATGCCTGATAAGTCAATTTCTCACTGAAAATCCAGCCGAGAGGTCACCTGTTAACAGGATCTAGTCATTTAATTAACCATCTTAGTTTTTGTGAATATATATGAATTCTGCTCTAATTTGTAGTTACTGATTTGTCGTCACAAACCAGATCTTCTCGACGTTCTTTTCCCTGTTTGGTGCGATCGAATTTGTGGATCTTGAGCTCGCCGGAGCGGAGCAAAAAATAGCTCGGCTCCGTATTTTGATGGTGTCGGTCGGATGGTGGTGGATGTGAAACAGTTCTCATTGGTTAACATGACAGACGGGGCGGAGCGGAGGACGTAGAATCTGGGGGTTAGAAGCTGAACCTCAATAAAAGCGACCAATTGTTGTGTTTTATCCAATCAGACAGTAACGGTAGAAGAACTGCTGCTTTAACATGAAGTTCTACCTTTTTTTTTTATAAAAAAGGTTCTGAAAAATCTCCTAACACCTTAAGGGTGTGCAAAATAATCGTCATGACAATGCATCGCGATTCTAATTTTTGTGATGTAGTGCATCGATTCTTGAAGGCAAGAATCGATTATTAAAAAAAAAAAATAAATGAACAAATAAAATGCATGAATGGTTGGCGCACATCAGCCAAACCAGGTGGAATGCAACTTCCAGGCCAGCAGATGGCGCTGCGGATGCGTTGACGCTTTGTGTCGAAGCATGTCCGGCCGCGGGATACTGAGACGAGTCATATGAAATAAAACATGGAGGACACTAGGAACAGTCGCCCCGCAGCTTCATCACATTTCAAGTCGGATGCTTGGATGCATTTAGGCTTTAAAAACAAAGAAGGTAAAAATGAAATTGATATGACGCACGTCATTTGCAAAAGGACCACTGAGGCCATGTAAACGGCACTGAATCTCAGAATTCAGTCAGAGTTCTGAGATTAAAGTCAGAATTCTGACTTTTTTCCAATACTAAATTGAAATAAAATTTTAAAACCAGTAAACTTTTTTTTTCAGTGGCCCTAATCCTCTTCCACACTAACGCACCTTTGCTTAAAAAAAGAAGCAAACAGTCACACATGTTAAAGGTTCTGTTATAGTCACCTGGAATTACTTGAAGCCGCTAATTAAACAATCATTTTCTCTTGGTCTGTGGGGGGGTGGGGGGTTTATAAAGTTAATTTGGATAAATTTTGCCCTAATAGGATCTCACATGAAAACTGAATGTCAGATTTTCTTGTAATATCTCTAAGATGAACAAATTTCTAAAACAAAATATAAATAAAGATTTCTCTGAAGGTAAAAAAAAACACTGCATTTGGGAAGAAGCTGTGTTCATCCGTCAGCTTAATGGGGTTGCTATGGCAACAACAACGGGCCTGCTTCTGTCTTGATGATGCTCTGAATTGTTCGGAGGTCACCTTGTGAGACGCCCAAGCAGCAGGTGAGCTGCAACGCTGCTGATCGAAGCGATTATTTGAAAATTGGTTCATCTGTCAGTCTCATCAGTTCACCAGGTTTCTACCCTTGAACCTCCTTAAAACTCCCCAAACTGCTCCTGCCGCCCAGCCGTCAGCAGCAGCTGCTTTCATCAAACTCCCGGCCCATTCCTTGGCTCTGCTTTCCACCCAGGAGCCGTGAGAGCGCAGCTTTTCATGGTCCTCGTTTAATCAGCGGCTGATGGAGTGGCTGGGAAGCCAGGTGGAGGCTCTCTCTCTGGGAAATTAGCGCTATTAACCGATCACGTAAAGTAGCAGAATCGTGCGACAGCAGCAGCTGTACTGCCTAATGGAGAGAAACTGCTGATAGCTTTGGGTCTGTGCAGATGTGTAGCTGTCGTTCGTTCGTGCGTGTATGCTCATGTCATGGTACAGCAGTTAAGGGTGACAAACACGCCCACGAGGGTGATTGTTCAGGTGGTGATGCATGTGCAGGAGAATTTATGTCACAGGAGGACCAGTTTGTTTGTTAATGTCAAGAAACATCGACTTAACACTGATCCCTGCTCCATTTGATCTTGTTCAGCTTGACCTTGTGTGTCTCTGTTGGTGTGTAAGTGTGCGAGGCATGCACCAATCAAGCACACTGGCTTGATTGAATGTGTTGAACTCTGCTCACCGTCTCCTTGTTTACTTGCTTTAATGATTGCTCTAACAGTGAGAGAGCTGAAAAGGATTGAGCCTACTGTAAAATGAAAATGTGCTGGGGAGCCCCCTTTGTATGAAGGTCAGGAGACGTGAAGAAAAGAGAGGGAGCGGCGGAAAGGAGAAGGTCAGAGAGCGAGAAGCGGAGCGGCGAGAGAACAAGGCAGGAAATCCCAGGATAGGTTCCGCTCAGCATCAGGAGGATTACAGCAGCATCTGCTTCCAAAGGTGACGTGGAAAGTTCATTATCTCCACACAACGACATCTCTAGTAAATAAAAATAACCTGAGGGGGGGGGGCTTGCAAAAATATTCCTATTTCTTGGCTGTTTTTAAGCACAACAACTAAAAAAATTTTTTAAATGGAGAACCAAGATAATTAATTCGGGACAGAACTAAACAATAAAGTAAAAAACATTTCTATTAAACAACAACATATTCTAAACTATTGTAGCTCTGATTCTATGTTTGGAGACGGAACCTTAAGCCTTACAGCCTTAATATTACTTTATACACTCACCGGCCACTTTATCAGGTACCCCATGCTAGTAACGGGTTGGACCCCCTTTTGCCTTCAGAACTGCCTCAATTCTTGGTGGCATAGATTCAACAAGGTGCTGGAAGCATTCCTCAGGGAGTTTGGTCCATATTGACATGATGGCATCACACAGTTGCCGCAGATTTGTCAGCTGCACATCCATGATGCGAATCTCCCGTTCCACCACATCCCAAAGATGCTCTATTGGATTGAGATCTGGTGACTGTGGAGGCCATTTGAGTACAGTGAACTCATTGTCATGTTCAAGAAACCAGTCTGAGATGATTCCAGCTTTATGACATGGCGCATTATCCTGCTGAAAGTAGCCATCAGAAGTTGGGTACATTGTGGTCATAAAGGGATGGACATGGTCAGCAACAATACTCAGGTAGGCTGTGGCGTTGCAACGATGCTCAATTGGTACCAAGGGGCCCAAAGAGTGCCAAGAAAATATTCCCCACACCATGACACCACCACCACCAGCCTGAACCGTTGATACAAGGCAGGATGGATCCATGCTTTCATGTTGTAGACGCCAAATTCTGACCCTACCATCCGAATGTCGCAGCAGAAATCGAGACTCATCAGACCAGGCAACGTTTTTCCAATCTTCTATTGTCCAATTTCCATGAGCTTGTGCAAATTGTAGCCTCAGTTTCCTGTTCTTAGCTGAAAGGAGGGGCACCCGGTGTGGTCTTCTGCTGCTGTAGCCCATCTGCCTCAAAGTTCCACGTACTGTGCGTTCAGAGATGCTCTTCTGCCCACCTTGGTTGTAACGGGTGGTTATTTGAGTCACTGTTGCCCTTCTATCAGCTCCAACCAGTCTGGCCATTCTCCTCTGACCTCTGGCATCAACAAGGCATTTCCGCCCACAGAACTGCCGCTCACGGGATGTTTTTTCTTTTTCGGACCATTCTCTGTAAACCCTAGAGATGGTTGTGCGTGAAAATCCCAGTAGATCAGCAGTTTCTGAAATACTCAGACCAGCCCTTCTGGCACCAACAATCATGCCACATTCAAAGTCACTCAAATCACCTTTCTTCCCCCTACTGATGCTCGCTTTGAACTGCAGGAGATTGTCTTGACCATGTCTACATGCCTAAATGCACTGAGTTGCCGCCATGTGATTGGCTGCTTAGAAATTAAGTGTTAACGAGCAGTTGGACAGGTGTACCTAATAAAGTGGCCGATGAGTGTAGATAGAAGTTCCAGAGGAACTTGCCTAATTAGATAAAACTACTGGGGAAAACATTCGTTATGAAATGCAACAGGCAGCTAATATTAAGGTGTAATTAACTCACACATCATCAATGATAATTATCCTAATATAATGCACCAAATTACTTAGTTTGTTTGATGATCTGGCTGCTTAGTTACCCTTAAAGTGAATTATTAATTATTATATTCTGCAAGTTGCTCCCCATATAAACTGCTACCTGAGGACGGTTTTAGTGTAATCTAAATTATGGATGAACCGCCATATTCCTTTACATTATCCAGCATATACAGCAGCTGAGGAGGCATATCTGATAAGAAAATAAATGTGCAAGCAAGAGAGCACCAGTATAACTGTCTGTGTGTTGGTCCACCACTAAAGGAAAATCAGGCTAGGTCCCCAGAGGTTGAACAGCAATGCTGACAGCAAAGTGGTATCCATGCTTATTGCTGGCTTTCTGGGCCAGAGTCGCTGTGTCTGGCTTTTGAAAAATAACAAGGAGGGAGCATTTATTTATTTATTTATCTAGTTTGTGTTTTTTTTCTCCACAGGCCATGATAGTGTAGAAGACGTTTTATTGTCTTATATCAGAATCAGAATATATCCTTAAAAATTGCCCTTTCCTTACTTAGCAACAAAACAGTGAATGTTGAATTTCAAGTATGAGTCTTAGCAATAATAAAGTCTCTAATGCTGTAGAATATAAATATCTGGCTGGCTTGCCAAATATGGAAGCAGTGGTACTGCGTTATGTAGTCCTGTTTCTGACCTTATGCTCACAGTTAGCACTTCAGGGCCACCGTAGTTATCCCATTTGACCTGCATAGTTTGGTTAGCATACCAGTAGGACAAGCATCTTACTATATATTTAGGTACACCAGCTTGGTACAATTTTAAAAACAGTTTTCTGTCATGTTGGGTTCAAGGCGTCTAACCCACATCCAGAAAACACTCTTAAGACAGGGAAAAAAGTGAAATGATTTATCGACAATGTTTACAGATTATGGAGCACAGGTTCTGGGTTCTTCTGACTGGTCACGGGAGGAACACCACTGAGGAGGACAGAGCAGTTAGAATAGATCCAGGAAATTTGCAGTTTGCTGATGACGAGGATAAATACCTGCTCTGAGAAGATTCTGATCAGCAGGGGGGGAACCTTGTGAGTCCAGAGGCTAGTCGGCAGGCAGAGTGCTGAGGGCAGGCAGGCAGATTCCAGGCAGAGATTTCTATCTCCAGAGTTTCAGGTTTCCAGGAAAGTCATTACTGGCAAACACTCTGGCAGGGAAGTGTCAGCCTCCTCCTCCTTAAGTAGGTCACCTGATGAGCAAACAGGAAACAGGTGTGTAGGAGAAGCTCATGCCCTCAGGAGGAAGATCTCAGGCGCCCTCTGGTGGAGAAAGTGGACAAGCCTCCAGATCCCAACATTTTTTTATGGTTTACACGATCAAAAGCCTTAGTAGCGTCTAAGAAACACAGAATAAATAAATTCCAGTGGATTGTTTTTTCACTTGTTGGAATTTTCCTTTGGTACCTCTGCATCTCTCTGATCTTCTGGTCTGCACATCTGACTCTTCTGCTCGACGCTCTGCCCTCACTCCTGGAACTCTCTGGGCGGTTCCCGCTGCATGCTGTGGCTAAGCCGTCCGATTGGTTCCCGCTCCTGCCAAAAGCAAGCCAGTTCCAAAATAACGAGCCACGCCGTCCAGAAGCTGTCAATAAAGCGTTTAACTTTTATTCTAATTTGTTCTGTCTATTTTCTGAGCCTTGACAGGTTCATAAAAAATGTGTCGGCCCTCTAAATTACCTCAATTCATATTGAGGTATCTATAATATCTTGCTTTAGAAATAACAAGAATTAAAAATGGAGAGAACATGTAATTAAACATTATTAGAGTAAAGAATATGACAGATCACAGCAGCTGTACTAAATGCTTTAACCTCCCTGATTGCTGCGTTTGTGGTAAAAAAAAGCTCCTATAATGTATCAGGAAGAAAATGTGTCTCCACTTTAAATATTAGCTTTAAAATAAATTAATGTTTCAACTTATCAAGTAGACAAATGTTTGAGTAGGATTGTTGCTCCAGGATATTTCTTCACTGAAAAAAACAAAAGCAAAATGCAGCATCCTTTGTAGATACTATAAATAATAATCTGTGACTTCACATCCGTAACCTTAAAAGGCTTGTTGGGAGGAAACCTTTTTTATTCCAATTATCTTCTGCCAGGTGCTGCAAATTCCAAATATTAATGACTGTTCGAACCATAAGCCAACAATCAGCAGACAATAGCTCCTCTAAGCAGCTGCCTGGCAACACATGATTATACCGCAGGAAGCCAGTTAAGTAGTCTCTGGAGTTGGTTATTTAATTAGGAAATGACTGTAAACAAGAACAGTGAAGGTCAAGTTGCTCGTTGCTGTATGCAGGAGTATTAAGAGAAACGCTCATGAGCTTTCAAACATATTCTGTTGTTGAAAAACCTTTATCAAAAGTACATTTGTTACAATAAAATTAGCCAAATGAAGGTTCCTTAATCCCTTTTCTAGGTTTGGTGACGTTCCGGTTTATTTTTCCACTGTTGGTGTCAAGAACAGAACAGAGGACCGAGTATTCAAGGCAGACAGACAGACTGATTTCTAAAAAATTTATTAAATATAAAAAACTAATGGATCTAGAGTAGCAGCAGCTATAGGGCATCTGAGGCAGGAACCTCTGCAGAAAGGAAACACAGGTTAGTGACCATGTAAATCTGCCAGAGGAAGATTATGAATGTGAGTCACTAACCTGGTTTAATGTTTTTTTTTTTCATTTCATTTATTTTGAAACATGATATGATTTAACAACATTTACATTGAATGCTTCATAAACATGCGTCATGTTTCAAAAAGGAGTAGGATGAAGCATGAGCTTATTAGGCCACACCCCTCAGTCACATGTGTACGGAAGAGGATTAGGGCCACAAAAAAAAAAAAAGTAAACTGATTTTTAATTTTTTTTTTCAGTTTAACATGGGAAAAAAGTCAGAATTCTGAGATTAAAGTCAGAATTCTGACTTTAATCTCAGAATTCTGAGAAAAAAAGTCAGAATTCTAAGATTAAAGTCAAGGCAACAAAAAAGGAAACTTTTATGAAACGAGACGACATTGTTAGTTTGATGATTTGCTTTTACTTCTGATTCATAAGCAATCAGACCTATGCCTCCGGCGCCTTAGCATCTGGTGTTACGCCTGTAACAGGTATAAGATGCATTAACCCCCAAAATGAGTCCAGATTAAAGTTTTTCATTAAAAAAGCAGAGCTGTTTCTACGGTAACCCACACAATCCAATTATCCACCACTACCTGACCTTCTGAAAAGAAATCAGAAACTGAAAAATGTAGTAATGCACGATATAATCGGCCCCCTATCGGTATCGGCCTTAAAACGGAATATTGGACATCGGCCACCCCACCGATATTTAACCCGATATTTGATCAGCTTCTGAGTTTCTAAAGTCTAAAAAAAACTAAAAAATACTACTTCTTCTTCTTCCTCAAAAACTTCTTCTTTACAGAATTAAAAACTTCTAAAGACAAGGGAAAAAATATTGTTCCATTAAAATATCCCACTATCTTCATATGCTGATATATTGCCATTTAAAAACACCATATCAATCTCTTTTACTAATGAAATATTGCTATATGTCATCGTTATGCTACGAAATCCCCCGAAAATTCACCAAATGTTGCCATATTTTT
Source organism: Cyprinodon tularosa (assembly GCF_016077235.1). Lineage (NCBI taxonomy): Eukaryota > Metazoa > Chordata > Actinopteri > Cyprinodontiformes > Cyprinodontidae > Cyprinodon > Cyprinodon tularosa. The sequence continues at coordinate 14,319 of NW_024038333.1, forward strand.
ATATGTTGATATATTGACGCGGTATCGATCTATTTTACTAACAAAATCTCACAAGAATTTGCAAAATATCACGAGAGTTTGTAACAGAACGATGAAATTTCACCAGATTTTGAAAGTAAAATAGATCGATACCGCGTTTTTAAAAATTAATTTGATATCAGCATATGAAAATATATTTGAGTTTATTATTTTTCAAAGTGTCAGAAATGGATAACAAAACTGCTATTTTCAATGACTACTTATTTTTGTCCAGCTTTAACATCGGTATCGATATCGGTTATCGGCTACATGAGTTTTAAAATATCGGCATATCGGATATCGGCCAAAATCCATATATCGTGCATCCCTAGAATTAACTGTATGAATAATCCAATGTTTTCCTCTCTGTCATTCTTGGCTGTTGACAATCTTTTCTGGTCTCCATTAGGAGGCGTTGGTTCAAATCCCAAACTGGTTGAAAGTAAAAGCGGCTCCAAAGAGTTTTCAGTTGACAAGTCTTTCATTTTTTTCTGGTGCAGCACATCGACCAAACCACACCGGCCCAGAACAATGGCAGACATGTGCCTTAGAAAAAGGTGGAACTAAATTGGAAGAAACCATCATAAACGGGATAAACAGCTGTAAAATAAGAAAAAAGAAAAGAAAATGTGTCTTAAATGAACAGCTTATTAAGACATACATTTCTCAATCATACCATACCATACCATACCAACTTTATTTATAAAGCACTTTAAAACAACCACAGTTGATACAAAGTGCTGTACAATTTAAGAACACAACATAATAAAAGTAATCAATACAAAAAAACCCAAAACATTTTAATTCAACCATAAGAAATACTCAAAACTTAACATAGACAACATATATGAGACCAAACTCCCCCCACGTTAATTCTCTAATGGTACAGTCCTGTGCGCACCTGCTTGGAGAGAGAAACAGTAGACGTGAATATTTCACAATGAGCTTTGATATTTTACCTCTTTAATTCATGAGTTTCCCTTTTTGGAAGAGTCGTTATTCCGTTGCTAAACCAATGACCTGGAGCCCAGGTTTTCTGACATGGGAGAATTTTCTCTGTTCTGTCTGGAATTATCTAATTATTTCTAGATTATCCCTTCATAATATTTGAGATTTCATCATCTGGTGAGTACGGTGGCCCAGAGATGCCAACACTAATACAAAACCCGCAACACAAATACAAAAGCTGCAACACAAATATAAAACCTGCAACACAAATACAAAAGCTGCAACACAAATACAAAACCTCCAACACGAATACAAAACCTGCAACACGAATACAAATGCCACAACACAAATACAAAACCTGCAACACAAATACAAATGCTGCAACATAAATACAAAGCTGCAACACAAATACATAACCTGCAACACAAATACAAAAGCTGCAACACAAATATAAAACCTGCAACACAAATACAAAAGCTGTAACACAAATACAAAACCTCCAACATGAATACAAAACCTGCAACACGAATACAAATGCCACAACACAAATACAAAACCTGCAACACAAATACAAAACCTGTAACACAAATACAAAAACTGCAACACAAAGACAAAACCTGCAACACGAATACAAAAGCTGCAACACAAATACAAAAGCTGCAACACAAATACAAAAGCTGCAACAAAAATACAAAAGCTGCAACACAAAGACAAAACCTGCAACACGAATACAAAACCTGCAACACAAATACAAATGCCGCAACACAAATACAAAACCTGCAACACAAATACAAAACCTGTAACACAAATACAAAACCTGCAACACAAATACAAATGCCGCAACACAAATACAAAACCTGCAACACAAATACAAAAGCTGCAACACAAATACAAAAGCTGCAACAAAAATACAGAAGCTGCAACACAAAGACAAAACCTGCAACACGAATACAAAACCTGCAACACAAATACAAATGCAGCAACACAAATACAAAACCTGCAACACAAATACAAAACCTGTAACACAAATACAAAACCTGCAACACAAATACAAATGCCGCAACACAAATACAAAACCTGCAACACAAATACAACACCTGTAACACAAATACAAAAACTGCAACACAAAGACAAAACCTGCAACACGAATACAAAAGCTGCAACACAAATACAAAACCTGCAACACAAATACAAAACCTGCAACACAAATACAAAAGCTGCAACACAAATACAAAAGCTGCAACACAAAGACAAAACCTGCAACACAAATACAAAACCTGCAACACAAATACAAATGCCACAACACAAATACAAAACCTGCAACACAAATACAAAACCTGCAACACAAATACAAAAGCTGCAACACAAAGACAAAACCTGCAACACAAATACAAAACCTGCAACACAAATACAAAAGCTGCAACACAAATACAAAAGCTGCAACACAAATACAAAAGCTGCAACACAAAGACAAAACCTGCAACACAAATACAAAACCTGCAACACAAATACAAAAGCTGCAACACAAATACAAAAGCTGCAACACAAAGACAAAACCTGCAACACAAATACAAAACCTGCAACACAAATACAAATGCCGCAACACAAATACAAAACCTGCAACACAAATACAAAAGCTGCAACACAAAGACAAAACCTGCAACACAAATACAAAACCTGCAACACAAATACAAATTCTGTAACGCAAATTCAAAAGCTGAAACACAAATACAAAACCTGCAGCACAAATACAAAAGCTGAAACACAAATACAAAACCTGCAACACAAATACAAAAGCTTAAACACAAATACAAAACCTGCAACACAAATACAAAAGCTGCAACACAAATACAAAACCTCCAACAGGAATACAAAAGCTGCAACACAAATACAAAACCTGCAACACAAATACAAAATGTGCAACACGAATACAAAAGCTGCAACACAAGGACAAAATCTGCAACATGAATACAAAAGCTGCAACACAAATACAAAACCTGCAACACAAATACAAATGCCGCAACACAAATACAAAACCTGCAACACAAATACAAAACCTGTAACACAAATACAAAACCTGCAGCACAAATACAAATGCCGCAACACAAATACAAAACCTGCAACACAAATACAAAAGCTGCAACACAAATACAAAAGCTGCAACAAAAATACAAAAGCTGCAACACAAAGACAAAACCTGCAACACGAATACAAAACCTGCAACACAAATACAAATGCAGCAACACAAATACAAAACCTGCAACACAAATACAAAACCTGTAACACAAATACAAAACCTGCAACACAAATACAAATGCCGCAACACAAATACAAAACCTGCAACACAAATACAAACCTGCAACACAAATACAAAAGCTGCAACACAAAGACAAAACCTGCAACACAAATACAAAAGCTGCAACACAAATACAAAACCTGCAACACAAATACAAAAGCTGCAACACAAATACAAAAGCTGCAACACAAAGACAAAACCTGCAACACGAATACAAAACCTGCAACACAAATACAAAAGCTGAAACACAAATACAAAACCTGCAACACAAATACAAAAGCTGAAACACAAATACAAAACCTGCAACACAAATCCAAAAGCTGAAACACAAATACAAAACCTGCAACACAAATACAAAACCTGCAACACAAATACAAAAGCTGCAACACAAATACAAAAGCTGCAACACAAATACAAAAGCTGCAACACAAAGACAAAACCTGCAACACGAATACAAAACCTGCAACACAAATACAAATGCCGCAAAACAAATACAAAACCTGCAACACAGATACAAAAGCTGCAACACAAAGACAAAACCTGCAACACAAATACAAAACCTGAAACACAAATACAAAACCTGCAACACAAATTCAAAAGCTGAAACACAAATACAAAACCTGCAACACAAATACAAAAGCTGAAACACAAATACAAAACCTGCAACACAAATACAAAAGCTTAAACACAAATACAAAACCTGCAACACAAATACAAAAGCTGCAACCCAAATACAAAACGTCCAACACGAATACAAAAGCTGCAACACAAATACAAAACCTGCAACACAAATACAAAATCTACAACACGAATACAAAAGCTGCAACACAAGGACAAAATCTGCAACATGAATACAAAAGCTGCAACACAAATACAAAACCTGCAACACAAATACAAAACCTGCAACAAAAGTACAAAAGCTGCAACGCAAATACAAAAGCTGCAACACAAATACAAAACCTGCAACACAAATACAAAAGCTGCAACACAAATACAAAACCTGCAACACAAATACAAAACCTCCAACACGAATACAAAACCTGCAACACGATTACAAATGCCGCAACACAAATACAAAACCTGCAACACAAATACAAATGCCGCAACACAAATACAAAACCTGCAACACAAATACAAAACCTGTAACACAAATACAAAAACTGCAACACAAACACAAAACCTGCAACACGAATACAAAAGCTGCAACACAAATACAAAACCTGCAACACAAATACAAAACCTGCAACACAAATACAAAAGCTGCAACACAAATACAAAACCTCTAACGCGAATACAAAACCTGCAACACGAATACAAATGCCGCAACACAAATACAAAACCTGCAACACAAATACAAAAGCTGCAACACAAATACAAAACCTCCAACGCGAATACAAAAGCTGCAACACGAATACAAATGCCGCAACACAAATACAAAACCTGCAACACAAATACAAATGCTGCAACACAAATACAAAACCTGCAACACAAATACAAAACCTGTAACACAAAAACAAAACCTGCAACACGAATAAAAAACCTGCAACACAAATACAAATGCCGCAACACAAATACAAAACCTGCAACACAAATACAAAACCTGGAACACAAATACAAAAGCTGCAACACAAAGACAAAACCTGCAACACAAATACAAAACCTGCAACACAAATACAAAACCTGCAACACAAATACAAAAGCTGAAACACAAATACAAAACCTGCAACACAAATACAAAAGCTGAAACACAAATACAAAACCTGCAACACAAATACAAAAGCTGAAACACAAATACAAAACCTGCAACACAAATACAAAAGCTGCAACACAAATACAAAACCTCCAACACGAATACAAAAGCTGCAACACAAATACAAAACCTGCAACACAAATACAAAACCTGCAACACGAATACAAAAGCTGCAACACAAAGACAAAATCTGCAACATGAATACAAAAGCTGAAACACGAATACAAAAGCTGCAACACAAATACAAAACCTGCAACACAAATACAAAACTTGCAACACGAATACAAAAGCTGCAACACAAAGACAAAACCTGCAACATGAATACAAAAGCTGCAACACAAATACAAAACCTGCAACACGAATACAAAACCTGCAACACAAATATAAAAGCTGCAACACAAATACAAAAGCTGCAACACAAATACAAAAGCTGCAACACAAAGACAAAACCTGCAACATGAATACAAAAGCTGCAACACGAATACAAATGCCGCAACACAAATACAAAACCTGCAACACAAATACAAATGCTGCAACACAAATACAAAACCTGCAACACAAATACAAAACCTGTAACACAAATACAAAAACTGCAACACAAAGACAAAACCTGCAACACAAAGACAAAACCTGCAACACGAATACAAAACCTGCAACACAAATACAAATGCCGCAACACAAATACAAAACCTGCAACACAAATACAAAACCTGCAACACAAATACAAAAGCTGCAACACAAAGACAAAACCTGCAACACAAATACAAAACCTGCAACACAAATACAAAACCTGCAACACAAATACAAAAGCTGAAACACAAATACAAAACCTGCAACACAAATACAAAAGCTGAAACACAAATACAAAACCTGCAACACAAATACAAAAGCTGAAACACAAATACAAAACCTGCAACACAAATAAAAAAGCTGCAACACAAATACAAAACCTCCAACACGAATACAAAAGCTGCAACACAAATACAAAACCTGCAACACAAATACAAAACCTGCAACACGAATACAAAAGCTGCAACACAAAGACAAAACCTGCAACACGAATACAAAACCTGCAACACAAATACAAATGCCGCAACACAAATACAAAACCTGCAACACAAATACAAAACCTGGAACACAAATACAAAAGCTGCAACACAAAGACAAAACCTGCAACACAAATACAAAACCTGCAACACAAATACAAAACCTGCAACACAAATACAAAAGCTGAAACACAAATACAAAACCTGCAACACAAATACAAAAGCAGAAACACAAATACAAAACCTGCAACACAAATACAAAAGCTGAAACACAAATACAAAACCTGCAACACAAATACAAAAGCTGCAACACAAATACAAAACCTCCAACACGAATACAAAAGCTGCAACACAAATACAAAACCTGCAACACAAATACAAAACCTGCAACACGAATACAAAAGCTGCAACACAAATACAAAACCTGCAACACAAATACAAAACTTGCAACACGAATACAAAAGCTGCAACACAAAGACAAAACCTGCAACATGAATACAAAAGCTGCAACACAAATACAAAACCTGCAACACGAATACAAAACCTGCAACACAAATATAAAAGCTGCAACACAAATACAAAAGCTGCAACACAAATACAAAAGCTGCAACACAAAGACAAAACCTGCAACATGAATACAAAAGCTGCAACACGAATACAAATGCCGCAACACAAATACAAAACCTGCAACACAAATACAAATGCTGCAACACAAATACAAAACCTGCAACACAAATACAAAACCTGTAACACAAATACAAAAACTGCAACACAAAGACAAAACCTGCAACACAAAGACAAAACCTGCAACACGAATACAAAACCTGCAACACAAATACAAATGCCGCAACACAAATACAAAACCTGCAACACAAATACAAAACCTGCAACACAAATACAAAAGCTGCAACACAAAGACAAAACCTGCAACACAAATACAAAACCTGCAACACAAATACAAAACCTGCAACACAAATACAAAAGCTGAAACACAAATACAAAACCTGCAACACAAATACAAAAGCTGAAACACAAATACAAAACCTGCAACACAAATACAAAAGCTGAAACACAAATACAAAACCTGCAACACAAATACAAAAGCTGCAACACAAATACAAAACCTCCAACACGAATACAAAAGCTGCAACACAAATACAAAACCTGCAACACAAATACAAAACCTGCAACACGAATACAAAAGCTGCAACACAAAGACAAAACCTGCAACACAAATACAAAACCTGCAACACAAATACAAAAGCTGCAACACAAAGACAAAACCTGCAACACAAATACAAAACCTGCAACACAAATACAAAACCTGCAACACAAATACAAAAGCTGAAACACAAATACAAAACCTGCAACACAAATACAAAAGCTGAAACACAAATACAAAACCTGCAACACAAATACAAAAGCTGAAACACAAATACAAAACCTGCAACACAAATACAAAAGCTGCAACACAAATACAAAACCTCCAACACGAATACAAAAGCTGCAACACAAATACAAAACCTGCAACACGAATACAAAAGCTGCAACACAAAGACAAAACCTGCAACACAAATACAAAACTTGCAACACGAATACAAAAGCTGCAACACAAATACAAAACCTGCAACACAAATACAAAACTTGCAACACGAATACAAAAGCTGCAACACAAAGACAAAACCTGCAACATGAATACAAAAGCTGCAACACAAATACAAAACTTGCAACACGAATACAAAAGCTGCAACACAAATACAAAACCTGCAACACAAATACAAAACCCGCAACACAAATACAAAAGCTGAAACACAAATACAAAACCTGCAACACAAATACAAAACCTAAGACACAAATACAAAAGCTGCAACACAAATACAAAACCTGCAACACAAATACAAAACCTGCAACACAAATACAAAATCTGCAACACAAATACAAAACCTGCAACACAAATACAAAACCCGCAACACAAATACAAAAGCTGAAACACAAATACAAAACTTGCAACACGAATACAAAAGCTGCAACACAAAGACAAAACCTGCAACATGAATACAAAAGCTGCAACACAAATACAAAAGCTGCAACACAAATACAAAACCTGCAACACAAATACAAATGCCGCAACACAAATAAAAAACCTGCAACACGAATACAAAAGCTGCAACACAAAGACAAAACCTGCAACATGAATACAAAAGCTGCAACACGAATACAAAAGCTGCAACACAAATACAAAACCTGCAACACAAATACAAAACTTGCAACACGAATACAAAAGCTGCAACACAAAGACAAAACCTGCAACATGAATACAAAAGCTGCAACACAAATACAAAACCTGCAACACAAATACAAAACCCGCAACACAAATACAAAAGCTGAAACACAAATACAAAACCTGCAACACAAATACAAAACCTGCAACACAAATACAAAACCTGCAACACAAATACAAAATCTGCAACACAAATACAAAACCTGCAACACAAATACAAAACCCGCAACACAAATACAAAAGCTGAAACACAAATACAAAACTTGCAACACGAATACAAAAGCTGCAACACAAAGACAAAACCTGCAACATGAATACAAAAGCTGCAACACAAATACAAAAGCTGCAACACAAATACAAAACCTGCAACACAAATACAAATGCCGCAACACAAATAAAAAACCTGCAACACGAATACAAAAGCTGCAACACAAAGACAAAACCTGCAACATGAATACAAAAGCTGCAACACGAATACAAAAGCTGCAACACAAATACAAAACCTGCAACACAAATACAAAACTTGCAACACGAATACAAAAGCTGCAACACAAAGACAAAACCTGCAACATGAATACAAAAGCTGCAACACAAATACAAAACTTGCAACACGAATACAAAAGCTGCAACACAAATACAAAACCCGCAACACAAATACAAAAGCTGAAACACAAATACAAAACCTGCAACACAAATACAAAACCTACAACACAAATACAAAAGCTGCAACACAAATACAAAACCTGCAACACAAATACAAAACCTGCAACACAAATACAAAATCTGCAACACAAATACAAAACCTGCAACACAAATACAAAACCCGCAACACAAATACAAAAGCTGAAACACAAATACAAAACTTGCAACACGAATACAAAAGCTGCAACACAAAGACAAAACCTCCAACATGAATACAAAAGCTGCAACACAAATACAAAAGCTGCAACACAAATACAAAACCTGCAACACAAATACAAATGCCGCAACACAAATAAAAAACCTGCAACACAAATACAAAACCTGCAACACAAATACAAATGCTGCAACACAAATACAAAACCTGCAACACAAATACAAAACCTGCAACACAAATATAAAAGCCACAACAGAAATATGAAAACCACAACAGAATGGCCTCAAAGAAGATATAAAAAGAAGATATAAAACTACAACAAAAGTGTTGATACCTGTGGGCCACCGTAGGTGAGTGGTGGCCTGGTGGATAGAGCAATGCTCATGTGCTCTGAGAAGGATGCAAGTACCCGGTTAGATCCCCACTGCCTCCACTCATGGTCCCTGAGCAAGACCCTTAACCTCACACTGCTCTCCAGGCGCTGTACAATGGCAGTCATCTGCTTCCCAAGGGGAGGGGTTAAATGCACAGAAAGAATTTCTCCTTTGTGACATTAATAATGTTCAATTATAAAATTATCTGCAGTAGAAACTGACACACCCTTTCCCAGCTGAAGCCCAGGGCAGCACAGAGCCTCCTCCATGTTTCGCAGTAGGCACAGCCTTTTTATTTAAATTCTTTTGTCTGTGAAAATAGACCTTTGCACAAATGTCCATTTTGTTTTCCCGGAAATGTTGTTGTTTGTCAAAAGGTAGTTTAAAAATTCCAGTTTGGCTTTTTTAGGATTTGTTTACAACAATGGTGTTATGTTCATTTTGGCTTCATTTACGTCCTTTTACTCACATGATTTAATATTGGATATATATATATTTTTTTATTTATTTAAATGTTTATATATATATATATATATATATATATATATATATATATATATATATATATATATATATATATATATATATATATATATATATATATATATATATATATATAATAGATTTTTATGGCTTTGTGTGTGTGTTATGATAGATTTGTTTATCAATTCCAGCTTTTATAAAATGAATGTTTCCGAAATGAACCAATGACTATGTGACTGACTCAGAAGAATAAACACTGCAGCTTTTAATCATTTTAGGAAGAAGAAGAATCTCTCACAAAAGGCAATCTTAAAAAAGTGTCAGTGGGCTCCTCTTTACCAAATATAGGTTATCCAAACACTCCAGCTCTCTCCCTCTCTCCCCGGGTTGTACCATTGCAGGCAGGGATTCAACGTCTACATGTGCGATGGGAGCTGGAGATGAATACTTCATCTCTGACCCATTTAATGGCGCTATCTGAGGCTCGGTGATCGCTCCTGGTGCAGCGGCTCCTCTGTGCGCATTGTCCCCATCTCCTCTAGCCCGGATTCTGCGCTCCTCTCCTCTCCTCTCTGCTCCTCTCCTTTACTCTTCCTCTCTCCATCTCTCCGTCCGAAGGCAGAGAGGAGGGAGGAATAGAGCGAGCTTCTGCTGTGGAAAAAGGGACGGAAACGGAAAAAGTAAGTAGCTCCAGAGGGATAGTAAATGGAAATGTTGTCGCTGTGTCTGATAAGGCTCAGTTGTTCTCTGTGTTTAGATCAGCTATACTCAGTAAACTTAGTGCCTTAGACTGACGTCATGGGAAACTATGGTCTGCAAACATTCAAACTATTTGGAAAGATCACAGATATGGGTTTGTTTAAGCTTAAGAAAGGATGCACTGAACTATCAAACCATTTTGGAAACATGTTAATTATCCTAAAGTTTTCATGCTCCAAGGTTCACTAATAAGAAAATACATTCATTGCTTTGTCATTTACTTCTTTTATTAACAAAAATCCTTAACTTCCAAACCGCTCCATTGAAAAGTCATGTCACTAGTAAATAGACCGTTTTATTCTATCACACTGCTCATTCAGGCAGAAATCAAAGTTATGGTCATAAAAATGTTGAACAACTGCAAGTCAAAAATGCAGTTATATGTCAAAACTATTGAGACGGCTTAAGAAATCCTTAATTGGAACCCGAAATGATCGAGGTGTCTTTGGAGGAGCTGCAGAGAGCCACCCATTAGCTGACAGGACAGAGATTATTTAAACAGATCTGCACAAATAACACAAGATGCTGCTGGTTGAAATTCTTCATATTTTTGGGTTAATTATGGAAAATTGTTACTAAAGTAGAAGCCATTCAGAATTTCCTCACTTTCCTTGATGGGTCCTTGGTTGGTCCTTGGCTGGTTCTTTGTTGGTCCTTCGCTGGTTCTTGGTTGGTCCTTGGCTGGTTCTTGGTTGGTCCTTGGTTGGTCCTTGGCTGGTTCTTGGTTGGTCCTTGGTTGGTCCTTGGCTGGTTCTTGGTTGGTCCTTGGTTGGTCCTTGGCTGGTTCTTGGTTGGTCCTTGGCTGGTCCTTGGCTGGTCCTTGGCTGGTTCTTTGTTGGTCCTTCGCTGGTTCTTGGTTGGTCCTTGGCTGGTCCTTGGTTGGTCCTTGGCTGGTTCTTGGTTGGTCCTTGGCTGGTCCTTGGTTGGTCCTTGGCTGGTTCTTTGTTGGTCCTTCGCTGGTTCTTGGTTGGTCCATGGTTGGTCCTTGGCTGGTTCTTATTGGTCCTTCGCTGGTTCTTGGTTGGTCCTTGGCTGGTCTTTGGCTGGTTCTTTGTTGGTCCTTGGCTGGTCCTTGGTTGGTCCTTGGCTGGTCTTTGGCTGGTCCTTGGCTGCTTCTTCGCTAGACCTTGGTTGGTCCTTGGCTGCTTCTTCGCTAGTCCTTGGTTGGTCCTTGGCTGCTTCTTCGCTAGTCCTTGGTTGGTCCTTGGCTGGTCCTTGGTTGTTCCTTGTCTGGTCCTTGGCTGGTCCTTGGTTGGTCCTTGGCTGGTCCTTGGTTGGTCCTTGGTTGGTCCTTGGCTGGTCTTTGGCTGGTCCTTGGCTGGTCCTTCGCTAGTCCTTGGCTGGTCCTTGGCTGGTCCTTGGTTGGTCCTTGGTTGGTCCTTGGCTGGTCTTTGGCTGGTTCTTGGCTGGTCCTTCGCTAGTCCTTGGCTGGTCCTTGGCTGGTCCCCTAAAATTCCTTTTTAAGCATCATAACTTTGTACTAAAATATTCTTTCTGTGTAAAGAGAAGCGCCATCTCCTGGTCAGACTCTGTAATTTGGTGAAAGGGTGGAGTCAGAGTAAACAAAATGCACACCCAGGAAAAGGCCAGTGGCTGGAAGTTGGAGGGGATTTGGCTGGGAGTCGCAGGGAAGTGGGCGGCCATTCGGCTGGCGCTTGTCTGGGAAGGGCCATTTTGACTGGCTGCTAGTATTTCTTATCATTCTCCCCACAGTGAAACATGGTAGTGGCAGCATCATGATGTAGGAATGTGTTGTCTCAGAAACTGGTAAAAGTTTATTTTAGTGATGAAGTTAAAACAGGGTGAATGCTGGAAGAAAATCTTCCTGGAGGATGTTGGAAGAATGGGCCAAAATCCCACCTGATCAATGCATGTGACTCATTTCTCCATACCGGAGGCGTGCAGGAGTGCAGGGGCCGCTCCTAAAGACCTTCTCTGACTCTTCTGTGGCGTCAGCCATCTTCTATGGAGCTGTCTGTTGGAGCAGCAGCTCATCTGTAGCTGAGAGGAAGCGGCTGGATCAGCTGATCAGGAAGGCCAGCTCTGATTGGATGCCCTCTGGACTCAGAGCAGGAGGTGGAAAACAGACGGATTCTTACTAAATGAACCTCTCTGCTGGTTCAGCTGGTGCTGAACTGGACAGCTCCTTCAGTGACAGCCCGCTGCACCTTAAATGCACCAGGGAGCGTTATCACAGATCTTTCCATGTCATTCTGCACATCTCTGATGTCTAAAATTTCCACAGCTGGATATTGGTTATTTATTCTCCAGTTGCACAGTTTTAGATTGTTAAAACACTTTACAGTTTTTTATTTTATTTTATTGTTAACCTTTAAATTTTCACTATTATGTTATTCTTATGTATTTTTCAAAAGTACATATTTGTTTGACCATTTTTTCTATAATCTTTTTGCTTCTGTAACACCAGAATTACCCCATTGTGGGACAATAGAGGAATTTTCTATTCTACTCTATTCTATTCTATTTTATTCTATTCTATTCTAAATTCAACTAAGCGTCTAAATAAACTGAAAATAACCAAGGCAAATATTACACAATGTGACAATATTTTAAGATTGTCTGAGGTATTTTTTTTAGCTCCGGTTTAAAAAAGGTTTACTTTGTATTTTTTTTTTTATCATAGTTTCCATAAAGTTGGAAAATCCTGGGTTTATCTGATGTAAAGCTTTAGTTCCATAAGTTCAAAGCTGATTGAATGGTCTGTGCTGTCTGTCATAGCTGACTAGCTCCTTAGGCTTCTGCCCATCGCATGAAATGATGATTGATGATGATGGATCTATTGTTGCATTCATCCTGACAGTGATGACTAAGAATAAAACCACCTTCAAGCCTGATAACAAAGGTCACTTACTCTCTATTCACGCCACATGCCTGCCTCTAATGGGCCGAGGTTCTAGAAGAGCTTCAACGTGACAGAAGAAGAATGACATTTCTGTTGCATTCCTTCATCAATGACCATCCTCTTCCCCAACAAGTAGTTTGACTTATTTCCACAGAACTGTGAGCTTTATTTTCATTATAAAAGTCCTTGGCTGGTCCTTGGTTGGTCCTTGGTTGGTCCTTGGCTGGTCCTTGGCTGGTCCTTGGTTGGTCCTTGGTTGGACCTTGGTTGGACCTTGGCTGGTCCTTGGCTGGTCCTTGGTTGAACCTTGGTTGGTCCTTGGCTGGTCCTTGGTTGGACCTTGGTTGGACCTTGGTTGGTCCTTGGCTGGTCCTTGGTTGGACCTTGGTTGGACCTTGGATGGTCCTTAGTTGGACCTTGGTTGGACCTTGGCTGGTCCTTGGTTGGACCTTGGTTGGACCTTGGATGGTCCTTAGTTGGACCTTGGTTGGACCTTGGATGGTCCTTAGTTGGACCTTGGTTGGACCTTGGCTGGTCCTTGGCTGGTCTTCTTCAGTTCTTTTTTAAACATAATTCTTTGTACTAGAATATTCTTTCTGTGATGATTTGTGGACATTAAGATCTAGAGAGAAGCGCCATCTCCTCGTCAGACCCGGTAAGCAGTGAAAGGTTGGAGTCAGAGTGAAAAAATATGCACGCCCAGGAGAGGGCCTGTGGCTGGAAGTTGGAGGAGATTTTGATGCCATTTGTTTGTCTTTTGACCGGCTTAGGGCCATTTTGAATGGCTGCTACTGTAAATGTACCTTTATTTGTTTGCCAAGGTGCCAAACAACAACAACAACAACAAAAAAAAAAACAGGCTGAAGAGGAAAGCAGCAGCGCAAAGACTGGAGGAGCAGAAAGGGACAGAATGAGGCTGTGGAGTAAAAATGTTATTTTATGTGAGGCAAGATTTGAGCTTTTATATTTTTCATGTCATTTCTATTTCAAAGCAGTTTTATTTTATCCTGTATCTATGTATCCTGTATAGAGTTTATTTAACCTGGTTTTAGGTCCAATTGTTTTATTTCTTTTACACATTTTTTTTTATATATTTATTGGCTTTTATTCTGCTTTTATTTTTCTTCTATTTTGATTTTTAATTCTTGTAAAGAACTTTGAATTTTCCATGGACTTTAAACAGTAATTCCTTGACTTTCCTTTGACCGTGGCCTGATGCTCTTTTGTTGTCTTCTGATGCATGAACCATCTAAATGTAAATAAAATCAAATCTACATCTTATTCAAAGGAAGCCTCCCTGCTGTATTTGTCCTTTTTGTAAAATTTTGTATGTTTTGTCTCCTTTAAACAGCAGGGCTACCATCCCTGTTGACATCTGAAGGCAAACTGATCTCAGAAAAATAAAAATATAAGGATTAAAGAGAATATAGACTTTTAGTTTGGATGCCGAGGTTGTATATATCTATATATGCAAACGTTTAATAGAAAAGGTAACAGAATTGTCTCATTTCTTTCCTTTATAAGAAAAAGCAATGAAATATCCACACTAAAGCTTTTCTGTTATAGCATATTGATTATTTTTAATTATATTACATTTATTTTCTTTCAAACTAAAGCAAAAATATAGAAGAAACAATGACTAAATTCAGTTTGGAAGGTCAAATAATTTTCTTTGGCAATTGGATTAGGGCCAGGCTACAGATTTAATTTTCTTCTATTTGCAGAATAAAGTCCTAAAATTTTGAGAAACAAGTTTTATTTTATGAAAACGCTTCCAAGAAGCCCTAAAGTGAGGAATGTGGAGCATCATGTGAAGTTCTACTTTAGCATCGGTTTAACTAATCAGGAAATCTTTCAGCAGCAGCATCAAACTGGGCAGGATGTCAAAGTGGACTCTGGTTGCTGATTGGTGGAGCTGGTCTGACATCATCTGCTGGGCGGAGCTTAAAGCTTTGGCTCTCCTCATCCTCTGCAGGAAGTACATGGACTTCTGTGCCCTGACTGGCTTATTCTCCTGTCTAACTTTCCCAGTTTCTCATTACTCTTCATCTGATCCACCTGTTTCTACCCCTATTCAAGCTACCTGCTACCAGCCATCAGGGCCAGATTATTTCTCTCCAGCCAGTGGTGGAAGGGTTCTTAGCATATGTGAGTGTTTCTGATTACCTGATCCTGACCTGTTCTTCCTCCCAACCTGCCTCACTGAGCCTGCCTGTTCCTGTTCTGACCTGTTTGCCTGACCTGGCTTCAGACTCCTGCTTGTTCGCCGGGGTTACTGGGAAAATCTGGGCGGCGCCCGCTGGATCTTGTTGGCAGCTCACCTGCTGGATCCTACCTCGTTCTCTAGTGATGGACTAAACTTTTAAACCTGGTTATTGACTCCCGTTCATAATCTTCCTCTGTCAGGTTAACCTGGTCACTAATCTGTGTTTCCTTTCTGCAAAGTTTCCTGCCTCAGTTTGCTGCCACTCCGATCCGCCAGTTTTTAATAAACGCTTTTTGAGAAATCCCGCAGTCTGTCTTGCCTGAATATTGGGTCCTCTGTTTTTAACCGTGAAAATTCAGCATTTTCTGTTGGGAAGGAAGCATAATGTTAGCCATCCTACTGTCATTTATCTTGGTCCTAAAACAGAAATGAGGTTTGAATGTATGTTATAAAGAACTGAAGTATCTATTACTGTTTGTAAGATGTTAACAAACTTGTTTTTGAATATATAAGACACAGCTTAATGTAATTCCTAATGGCAGTTTTATGATTTTACAGGTATAGAAGAAGCAAATGATCACGGCCTCCGTGTGCAGGACTGAACCCTAAAGGTAAACAGCTTAGCTTTCTCTCTTTTCCAACAACTTTGCTTCCTCTCCTCCTCCATTGATTCAACCTGTATTGATCAACTTTGTGCACGCACTCATGAACACTGAACCAATTACTATGCATAGGGAGCTGCAGTTTGGGATGATACATCATTAACAGCCTCATTGGAACATTATCCTGCTTATTTGCTCCAGGGATGGAGCTTCCTGTCAAACTTTGAGAGAAGTTTAAAGGCAATGCTGTGTCTGTCTGTTTTTCATAACTTTGAACAATGTTTTTATTTGTTTATTTGACAGCTGGTGACAGAATGTCACCTTTTTGCAGACGGAAAACGCTACAGCAGGCATTTCTTGACTACTAACTATTCTACGGTAGACTGGTTATCAGGGTTGGGCATCGCTTGAATTGAAGCTAGATCAATTCTGATCCCTCGTTTCGATTTCAGTTACTGCCATATAAGAGCAGTAACTTATTATTTTATTCAGCTGACTGAAAGTACTACGGTGTTTGAGGAGAAAGCAGGATAATGGAGGTTTTCTTAAGGAATGTATCACTAAGGAATTTCATCCTAAGATTCCTTCACTGTAGCTAATTTCAACTCAGCAATGTCAGGATTTGGTGTTGGATTGAGGACCCAAATGCAGAGGCCAGTAGGCAGAGGTGAATTTAAGTGGGTTTATTAAGGTTCACAGGAACTGAGGCAGGAATCAAAATCCAACAGAAAACAACAAAAGCACCAGAACCAAGGAGACATCAGGGGTAAACCAAAAACTCTAGGAGCCAGGGAGAGACGAGGATCCAGCAAACAGGAACTGAAGAGGGAGGGCTTTTAAAGGGGACAGAGACAAAGAGAGGGCTGACGAGGGAATTGAAAACAGGCGAGGGCAGAACGGAAAACAGAGCAAGGGAAAGAGGACACAAGAGGGCAGCAGAGGACAACAAATGGAAAACCAAGAAAAACAGGAACTAACAAACCAAGACTCTGACAAGCAAGATGTGAACGAGATATTTTCTTTTGAGGACAGGGGAAAGATGAGATTTATGTGCTTTTCATTATATGACTCAAAACCAGCGTTTTTGCGCCATACAATCATTGTGCACCGCAACAGGAAAGAATGGCTGCCACATCTTCAGAGGAATCCACAAATAAATAAAAGCTACCGTAAAGCATGATGAAGCAGAATAGTTAGAATTAAGTTTATTTTGGAAAACCAGCGATGCTGCCTGCTGTCTGTCTTGCTGAGGTGCTTAGCATAGGAAGCTAACTGATGGCTACGGTGATGCACTTGATAGTCAGCAAGAACTAGAGACAACAGAGCAACTTTCTCACTATATTAGGAGATTTTTCAGACCATTTTTTACATTAAAAAACATTAAAATTCATGTTAAAGCAGCAGTTCTTCTACCGTTACTGCCTGATTGGATAAAACACAACAATTGGTCGCTTTCATTGAGGTTCAGCTTCTCATCCCCAGATTCTACGTTCTCCGCTCCGCCCCGTCTGTCATGTTAACCAATGAGAACTGTTCCACATCCACCACTACGCTTCGGCACGTCACCGTCCACCTATGTCTTCTCCGTCCGACACCATCAAAATACGGAGCCGAGCAATTTTTTGCTCCGCTCCGGACAGCTCAAGATCCACAAATCAAATTGCACCAAACAGAAAGAACGATTTTGGGGTAAAGGGGTCTACTGAGCAGGGCGGGTCATGAAGCTGGCTGCTCGGTCCTGATTGGCCAAGCAAGCTTAATGATTTGACTGACAGCGGAGAGATTTTCCTCATGAGACTCAGACAAGAAAGGAATAAGCGCCTCAATCCATAGCAGATCTGTTATCATTGGATCTACCTCCCAGATCACTCAGGTCTCCTAGTTCCACCCAGACCTAGAACCATACATGGAGAAGCAGCATCTATGCTCCACAGATCTGGAACAAGCTCCCAGCAGACTGGAAAGGAGCTGAAAGCCTGAGATCTTTGAGGTCAGAGTTTGCTTAGAGCTGATGGTGTCATGTTGGGTTCTAGGCGTCTAACCCACATGCAGTAATCACTCTTTGAGACAGAGAAAAAGTTAAATGATTTATTGAACAATGTTCACAAGTAAATGAATGCACTGGTTCTTTGTTCTTTGGACTGGTCACGGAAGGGAAGCCACTGAGGAGGACAGAGCAGTTAAAGTTGATCCAGAAAACTTGCAGTTTATAGATGTCGAGGATAAATACCTGCTCAGAGAGGATTCCGGTCAGCAGGGGGTGAGGCAGAGGCAGAGACTGAGACGGAGTGCAGGCAGGCAGATTCCAGACAGAGATTACTTTCTCCAGGATTCCAGGTTTCCAGATAAGTCAGGATAAATACTGGCAAACACTCTGGCAGGGAAGTGTCAGCCTCCGCCTCCTTAAATAGGTCTTCTGATGAGCAGACAGGAAACAGGTGTATAGAAGTACGCTCACGCCCTCAGGAGGAAGATCTCAGGCGCCCTCTGGTGGAGAAAGTGGACAAGCCTCCAGATCCCAACAGATGGAGATAAACTGTTAATAGAGGGATCGTTAGTTTAAAGTTGCACTGCTGCCTTGCATCAAGAATGTTCTGGGTTCAATTCCCGGCTTGGGGTCTTTCTGAATGGAGTTAGCATGTCTCCCTGAGCATGCCTGGTTCTCTCCTGGTACTCCGGCTTCCTCCCACAGTCCAAAAACATGACTGTTAGGTTGAATGGCTTCTCTAAATCCTCATTAGGTGTGAGTGTGAATGATTGTCTCTGTTTTGCTCTGCGATGGACTGGAGACCTGTCCAGGATGGACCCCGCCTCTCACCCACTGACAGCTTCAATATTGGGCAGGAGGATGTGCGTGGTCCTACAGCATCCTATAAACACACATCGTTGCAGAGATGTTGCTTTGGAGAAATGAAAAATGGCCTCAATATAAACCAGCATGTTCTGCCCCAAAGTCCAGCACACACTCACCTTTAAATGGCGGCTGTGCGGTAAACACACACCATCACACACATGGATCCATGGAGGCTCAGGAAACCATTAGGGACTTCGTTCCAATTCTGCTGACAGTAGATGGGCTTTACTATTCACTCCCACTATCACATAGTAATTACTTATAAGGCCACTGGGATTATGATGTCCCCACCTCCCCGCTGCAATAGAGCCGTGCTCCATATAACCCTTTAGCTTTGCTACCCACACTAATAGAGCTGTCCCCCCCCCCCCCCCCCCCTCTTATTATCCCAGCATATAATAACCTCCATCCATTAACTTAGGGCTCTTCTGCTGGTCCTCACCATTACTTTCCTCTCTATGTTTTATTGCTTTTCTATGTGCTTCTGCCTCAGCAGACCGTCTCAGCCAGAAAGGAGTAAGAGTACGGAAGCAGCAGCAGATATGTAGAGCTGCATATGGAGCCTTATGTAATGAGACACATTCTCTGCTGCATGTCAACCCTGTTTAAGTCCACATCAAGCATGGTGCTGTGAGGTTTTTTCTCTGAGACTGTATCTATTCTATTCTATTTAGCTCCGGCTGCAGAGACATGCAAAATGCATGACTTTCTCCATTCGTGGATTGTTGCTCTGCGGCTCTAAAACACCAGATATCATCCAGATGATGGTTTTCATCCAGATGATGAATCTGGTTTCTACGGAAGAGGATTAGGGCCACTGAAAAAAAAAAACAAAGTTAACTGATTTTTAAATTTTATTTCAGTTTAACATGGGAAAAAAGTCAGAATTCTGACTTTAATCTCAGAATTCTGACTGAATTCTGACAATAAAAAAGTCAGAATTCTGAGATTAAAGTCAGAATTTTGAGAAAAAAGTCAGAATTCTGAGATTAAAGTCAGCATTCTGAGATTAAAGTCAGAATTTTGAGAAAAAAGTCAGAATTCTGAGATTAAAGTCAGAATTCTGAGATTAAAGTCAGAATTTTGAGAAAAAAGTCAGAATTCTGAGATTAAAGTCAGCATTCTGAGATTAAAGTCAGAATTTTGAGAAAAAAGTCAGAATTCTGAGATTAAAGTCAGAATTCTGAGATTAAAGTCAGAATTTTGAGAAAAAAGTCAGAATTCTGAGATTAAAGTCAGAATTCTGACTTTTTTCCCATGTTAAACTGAAATAAAATTTAACTTTTTTTTTTTCAGTGGCCCTAATCCTCTTCCGTAGGTTTCTCTGTCATAAATAGTTGTTTAAAATTTGGTCGGTTTGATTCTGTTCCACTTTAGTCCAATAATAGACGTTGAAAAGACGTTGGAAGCTCAACTTTTCGTTTTTCAACGATCCGAAAATAACGTCTTTTCAACTTTTTCAACTAGACGTCATTTGGACGTAAATCATGTCTTTTCCATTTTTTCTCAGTGGATGATCTCAAAGCTTTAAAAACGGCTTTGTTACTCTTTCCAAACTGCACTGAAAAAAATTAAACATTGGCTCAATTTACAAAAATTGAGGTAATCGATCACAACTAATATTGTAGTTTCATGCAATATAAATTTGATTTGACCTGAAATATTTAACTTCATGTAAAGTAATTTCTGAAGGTTGAACCAAAGCAATTATTTCAGATTTTACAAAATCAAATTAAATACTTTGGTTTTTATTACTGAATGTAAATAATATACTTGGTTCAACCTGAATATTTTAAATTCATTTAAACAACTTTTGAATATGGGAGCAAACTATTTTTTTTAAGTTGTCTCAAATAAAAATTTAAAGTCATCACAATGTAATATTTATAGACCTGATTTTTTTTATTGACACTCAGAAGCCGTTGCTTTTCAATACAACATTTTATTGCTGAAGTAAGATTTTTTTTCAACATCTCAACCATTCAAACAGCATTTAGGCATTTTTTTTCTCACTTAACATTTAAACATTGACCAAACAACAACCTCAGATAAAAAGGTACGTTTTGGTTTTAGAAATGCCTTTAAAACTCAACTACTGTATGCCAACTCTAGGCTGTAAAGCTGGGTATTCAGCCTATGGATCTTTGGGGACATCTTTTTCCCACCAAGCTCCATCAGGACTTTTTGCACAAACTCAAGGGTGTACTGCATACGGAAGAGCATTAGGGCCACTGAAAAAAAAAAAAAAGTTAACTGATTTTTTAATTTTATTTCAGTTTAACATGGGAATTCTGACTGAATTCTGACAATAAAAGTCAGAATTCTGACTTTTTTCCCATACTATACTGAAATAGTTAACATTTTTTTTTTTCAGTGGCCCTAATCCTCTTCCGTAACTGCAGCTCCGGTGACCTATAAAACCTCTGCTCGGCCTCTCCAACGACAGTGAACCCCCTCCCCTCCAGCGCTAATGCTAGCAGAGCAATTAATTGCCCACAAAAGCACAGACTCACACAAATCTTGCCTGGGGGCTAAGGTTTACGCCCAGTCATCTTTAAAAATCGTAATGACTTACCTCAACGTTGCGCAAAATGCCTGATATTTTTCTCTTCAGCGCAACGTCTGGTGGAGGCTGAGGCGGAAGTACTATTGCCGCCAGAACTTTTAAAGAATTTGCATGCGCAAATTGCTCAATCTAATGAAAAGACTTTGCTTAAAATAAAATAAAATCAGTTTGATGCCTGGCTGTCAGTTTACATTATAGTAAAGTAAAATAAATAGATAACTAAGAAAGTTTAGTTTAATTGAGCAAACTATTTAGTTTAATTCATTGGAATGAAAACAAACACATTAAATGAAAAACAGCTTTGTTTCACTTTTTTCAGTGTGTTTTCATCATTTCTTCGCAGATATCTACAGATAATTTGGTGCTTGTTGAGATTTTTAGCCAACTTCGTAGTCTAAAAATGATGATAAACTGCAGTTATTTAGGAAAAGTTAACTTTTTTTTAAGCTAGTTTTGGATTTATGTTTTTCTAGAATTACATCATAATCAAAACCAAAAGTCATCATCTGAAAACCTGTTTCTGTTATTAATTATATAATGTTTGGTGTGTTAATACATCTCTTTAAGGAAAGAGGAAGGTTTTGTTTTTTATCATACTTTCATTCTGCAATCAGCGAGAATGTAAGGGATTCTTTAAAGTTTAAACCTTTCAAAACAGAGATTTAGATCATTAGAATATTACCTGGCACTTTTAATTAGTTAAGATATTTTTCTTTGTTCCAAACATGAAGAAAAAAGGGTTTCTGTTTTCACATAAAGTGATTTTTACTTTTACTATTAATATTATCCAATTCACATCATGTCATCTCAGGTCACTTTCCAGTTCACCAGATCATCCAGTCAGATTGATTCAAAGTTTTCTATCTAAGGAAAACCAGCTGATTGCATCGACTCATTGACTCTTCAGCAATCCCTCACACTAAGCATGCTTGTAGCGACAGTGGAGAGGAAAAACTCCCTTTGAACAGGAAGAAACCTCCAGCAGAAACAGGCTCAGTGTGAGCGGCCATCTGCTGAGGCCCACTGGGGTTCAAGGAGACAGAAGCAGACATAGAAAAAGAAGCATAGATACAAAAGGCAACTGTAAAAGGTGGTCCAATCGGGGACTTTTTATTTATTATTTTTCTATTTTATTTTTACTTCTTTAACAATGCAACCAGCTCATTTCCAGCTCTTGTAATTTATTCCCCGCTGCTGAGCTTTTGCTGGTCATTTAATCCTGTTGCTCAGCTGTCAGTCAGCAGACCCTCCGTCTCCAATATGGCGCCGTCTACCTTCTTCATCTTTAAAGCCAGAATTCCTAGCCTTATACGGCAATATTTGGTCGGTAATTATGCAGGTTTCCATTTCTCGGAAACAAGAAGGAGACTTCATCCGGTTTATGAGGGACATTCACTGAAGTTAAGGACGTTTGTTGGAACTAATGGGTTGCAGGAAATTAAGATAAATATGAAAATTTTGCAGCATGAGGCCCATTGTTCTGCTCAGGGAGCTCTTTGTGCTTTTAGAGTATTTAGGAAAGATTTATCAGTAATTTTAGGTGTCATTTCAGGTTAGAAAGGTCTATAATTTATCAGCATGTATCTGATTTAGCAGTGGCTGTCATCCGTCAGTTCAATCTGAAAAACTCACACAGAGAGAAAAGATAATTAGAAGAATTTATTGATAAGAAAGTATAGTCTTTGGCGCTCAGACCTCGGCAGGAACATTCATGCTGAATTATGCTTTAACATGCATGAGTAGATGAATGTGAATAGGGATGTTCCCCCCGGCCTGAAACTGGTGGTGGTTTAATCCGAGCTGGTTGTCAAGGTGATCTGCTGGGCAGAATTGTGGGACTAGAAGACTGAGGGAGCTGACGCCGGGGCTTCACTCAGACTCGGGATATAGAGGTCCTGCTTGGTGATGCAGGTACCGTGAACTGTCCATGATGAGCAAGCATGAAGCGACAGTGGAGAGGAAAAACTCCCCTTTGGGAAGAAACCTCTGGCAGAACCGGGCTCAACATGGTGGTCTTCTGCCGGACCAATGCGATGAGACGAGGGATGGTGACAACTGGGATTAATACTCTCTGATGAGGTTGAGGTGAAGTCGTGTCATGGAGGACGATTCAGCTGTGATGGCGGAGAAGGGGATGGAGGTGGGTGAATTGTCGTCTGAATCGAAATCCGACATTGCGATTGCAGGATAGCGGCTGTGGTGAGATTTGAGGGAGCTTATAAAGTGGAAGCAGGACGCTGATTTGGCTTCATGGTGGAGTAGTTCGAAGCTGATTGGCTCGCTTCAGAGACGGATCAGCTTCTGATTGATGGAGGTAAGTCAGAGTTTCTTCAATTGAACTTCCGCTAGAGCTTCATTAAACAGTTCTACCTTTCTGAAACCTTTCTGATCCTGATTATTATGATTATCATAAAACTTCACTGTAAGGAAATAGTTCCATAAACACATTTTGGAATTTTCTCTCGCAGGTTTTAGTTTTACGGTTTATGCCAAACCCAACTTTGAACACCAACTTACACGTTTCTTTATAGGGAAGAGTTAGATTTTTTATAAGTTGTCACAGAGAAATATAAAGCTTGACAACTTGGCATGAGATTACATTCGACAACCTGAAGGAAGATGATTTTGTTGCTTCTGATTGTTGCTGTTGGACAGGATGATCCAATTATTAATCTCTAAATATATAGATTATGACCCCTGGAAGTCACAATAAATATGTTTAATTTAAACATATTAAACGTTTATTTTTAAATAATTCCTTTGGAATACAAATCCATTAAAATTATAATTTGAATATAAAAGTTAAACCATAGGAATAATTTAAAATGCTTCCATGTTTAATGACTCATTTAGTGTGAAGTTTGGGGGCGATGGTGCTTTCTCTGTAGCAGCTCCACTAATAGGGAACCTAAATCTGCCTAAATCTCTTTGCTTTCTAAACTGTGTGAGATTTTGATTTTAGTCTGTTATACATTATTTTAAATTCATTTTATTTTACTATAGATTTTATTAGGGATGCACGATATAATCGGCCCCCTGATACCGATGTATCAGTCTATTTCCATGTGTGACTCCGCCCCCATGAAACCACTACTGCACCATGCCGGGAGGTTGTCGTTTCAATGAACGTTGGCTGGAAGATGAAAAATACAAACTATATGTGGAAAGGTAAGTAGTTCATTAAAACTGTTAGTAGAAAATAAATATCTAAATATTAAGATAGGATTTAGTTTCATGTATTCATTTCGCCCCACGCCCAAACCGGCCCCCCACCCCCCCGGCAAACATCCACGCAAAACTGGTTCCGTAAGGTGCTGGAAAAAGTTTTAAAATGAATCTTGAAAGTGCTTGAAAAGTGCTTGATTTTGACTTTGGAAAAGGTGTACGAACCCTGTCAATCCTTGTCGTTCTTTTGCTTTATTTCTCTCTACTATCTCCTAGTTTTTAGTTTGTGAGTTTTTGTGTCTATCAGTTCTGGAATAAGGATTTTTAACTTTGCAAGCGATCCTCCCTTCTTCTTCGACTCTGGGTTTTGGTCCACAGCTACATCCACCAACCCCGACACTCACATCCCATTCTTCTTCATTTTTTCCATGTCTCTGACCTGATTACATTGGTAGGGGAAAAAATACCTGAGAGTCTGAAGCGCTGGTAAGAAAATTCAGTTATGATGAGATGAAAGCGAAAGCAGCATTCCAGGACAAGCAATCCTACATGTTATTTCTGAGCCCTGCAAAAACTAATCAGAGATTCACAGATGCCATTTTGTTTTTTGTTTTATTATTACTATTTTTTTTAATTTTTTTAATTTATATTTTAATTTTTTTTACTTTATTATTTTTTTTTATTATTATTATTTTATTTTATTTATTTATTTATTTTTTTTCAGATGCCATTTTAAGATCACTTAGTTTAATGACTGCAGGTTATTGAAATGTCGTGGCATGTTGGGATGTGCTGCTGAAATGATAAATGAGTTTGGGATGATTCTGCAGTCTGTCATTGCAAAAATTAGAAATCTCCTGTCCAGGGGTGATGCTGAGAAACTAGTCCATGCATTTGTTACTTCAAGGCTGGACTATTGTAATTCTTTACTATCAGGAAGTCCACAAACTGTAGTTAAAAGCCTTCAGCTGATCCAAAATGCTGCAGCCAGAGTTCTAATGAAAATGAAAAAGAGAGATCATATCTCTCCTATCCTGGCTTCTCTTCATTGGCTTCCTGTTAAATCCAGAATAGAATTTAAAATCCTCCTTCTCACATATAAAGCCTTAAATGGCCAAGCTCCATCTGATATCAGAGATCTGATTGTTCCTTATGTTCCTAACAGAGCACTTCGCTCTCAATCTGCAGGTTTACTAGTGGTTCCTAGAACTTCTAAAAGTAGAATGGGAGGCAGATCTTTTAGTTATCAGGCTCCTCTCCTGTGGAACCAACTACCAGTTTTAGTCCGTGAGGCAGACACCCTGTCTACTTTTAAGGCTAGGCTTAAAACTTTCCTTTTTGATAAAGCTTCTAGTTAGAGTGGCTCAGGTTATCCTGAGCTATCTCTATAGTTATGCTGCTATAGGCTTAGACTTTTGGAGGACATAGGGACCCCCATTTCATCATTCTGCTTCATTCTCTCTCTATTCTCCCACTCTGCAGAATCTGTTAGTTCAATCTCTAACCTTCTGCTCTCTCTGCTTTTCCTCAGAGTAGCTTTGCCTCGTCTGTTCCTGTTTGGCTGTGACGTCATCCTGAAAAAAACATCAGCTGTGCTGCTTCTATCAACACCCTTGTTAATAGATGTTGGAGATCGGCCTGTTTTCCAGTGTGGTCCTGTTTCTCTGACCGTGACTGAGTGGATGTGCTCTCTTCGTCCTCTGGCATGGGAGCTGCCTTGGAGCTCGTCTGCCTGGCTGTGTGTTTCCTGGACGGGGCCGCCTTTTACAGCTGCTTTTTGTATCTCTGCTTCTGTCTCCTTGAACCCCAGTCGGCCTCAGCAGATGGCCGCTCACACTGAGCCTGGTTCTGCTGGA
This sequence comes from Cyprinodon tularosa, assembly GCF_016077235.1. Classification (NCBI taxonomy): domain Eukaryota; kingdom Metazoa; phylum Chordata; class Actinopteri; order Cyprinodontiformes; family Cyprinodontidae; genus Cyprinodon; species Cyprinodon tularosa. Next base: position 41,242 of record NW_024038333.1, read on the forward strand.
GGTTTCTTCCTGTTAAAAGGGAGTTTTTCCTCTCCACTGTCGCTACAAGCATGCTTAGTGTGGGGGATTGTATTTGAGTCAATGAGTCAATGCAATCAACTGGTTTTCCTTAGATAGAAAACTTTGTATCAATTTGACTGTATGATCTGGTTGAACTGTAAAGTGCCTTGAGATGACATGTGTTGTGAATTTGGCGCTATATAAATAAACTGAATTGAATTGAATTGTCGGGTGTTAAAACTCTTTTGAATCAACTTACTGTTACGTGAATCTCAGGCGAAGAAACAGTTGTTCTCCTTTCTCTCACAAAACACACTTGAGTTGCTACGGCGACAGTGTTTTTTTCCTCTTACAGCATCTGCCAGCTGAACACACGGATGCACAGCCGTATATACTCAATAAAACAATCACAGCAGCGCAGAAGGGTCGCCAGGCGAGGGGGGGGGGGGCTGTTTGCCTTTTAAAGGCTGATAAGAGAAACAGCAACTGCTACACAACAGCCTCGGCCAACTATCAGGCACAAATGATTTAGGTTCAGCTTCCTCATTCCAGGACCTGGAGCCTGCTGCATCAGATTAAGTCTGTTAATGCACTTCATCAGTACCAATAACGACAGAGGAGCAGCAGTGCTTGTGCGATTACCATTTTAGAGTCCAATATATCCGAATGGCAGCGTTCCTGCCATGTCTCACTGCGACCTGAAATCACTTTATAATTGATGGATATTTTGTTTTAAATGGAAACAGGCAAGAAGCTGTGAACCAGCAGAGCTTAAAGGCTCAGGATCCACCAGCAGGAACACTATTAGAATCAGTATCTGTTTATATTGTCATTATCTGACCATAATATTTAATAGAGACTTAATGCTTATATAATAACATTAATGCAAAATTCTGTCAGAAGGTTTGCATTTTAAAGGTTCTATGTGTGTAAATTTATTACCATGAGGCCTGCAAACGTCACATGCATGAGTGCATGCTTCTTCTCTGCACTGGTGGCTTTCTGTTTATTGTCATAAAGCCTCCTTCCATGTTTGTTGACCTGTTTCTATGTGTTCATGGCAACTTTTATCATTTTAACAATGGAACCAACCTCAAAAAGTTAATTCACTGCGATTTGCTACTTTCAGGTATACCACCCCTTACGACACGATTGCTTTCTTTCTGGTTGTGACTAAAACTCACTGTAAAAACGAAAAAGTTAGTTCAACTCAAAATTTCAAGGCAACCGACTGCACAGAATTTTTGAGTTGAAGGCATCAACTTAATTTTTTAAGTTTTGTAGAACTACACTTATTAAGTTCTGCCAACTAAGTTTTTTAAATTAAAGTTACTGGAACTTTCAAGTCTGTAAAAACTTATTTTAAGTTCAGATTATATGTAAAAAGTTGTTTTAAATTCAGATTACCATCCCCTGTAATAACTTACATTTTTGAGTTTAACCCGCCCCCCCCATTAAATCATCCACTGACAGTAAACCATCCATCCATCCACCAACAGTCATGTTTTTGGACTGTAGGAGGAAGCCGGAGTACCCGGAGAGAACCCACGCATGCTCAGGGAGAACATGCAGACTCCATGCAGAAAGACCCCGGGCCAGGAATCGAACCCAGAACCTTCTTGCTGCAAGGCAGCAGTGCTATTTTGCATGTTTATTTGAACCACTTTGGCAAAGACAGGTTTACAATTCCACAATGTAAACAAGTAATCTTATGCTTAAAGCAAATCAGGTTTCAGCATAAATTTTTTTACTTTTCAACTCCTGTTAAAACCTTACAAATAATGCAATATTGCCAGAGATGACAGGAAACCAGTGCCTTAGTCTTCTGTTGGACGAGTCCTCAGGGAAAGTTACCGCCAGCAGAGTGACCAGATGGCTGAACCAAACTTTAGAAAGGAGCTCCTGGGAAAATCCATGGAAACCCCGTAGCAGCCGGTTGCCATGACAAATTTGAAATGAGCATGTGCAGATAAGTTGACCTCGCCCGGACTGGGTGTCAACTACAACTTCAATGTAAACTCAACTTCATTTATAGAATAAGATGAACTTTTCATCAGAAACTTATGAAAGTGAGTCCAACTGGCAATTTTATTGTCAGTGAATGCAAAAATCTTAGTAAGGTGAACAATTTTGAGTTGTCGTTTTTACAGTGTGTTAGTAAAATCTCTTTGGGCTGATAGCTGTTCTCTACACCTCATATCAAACAGCTGTCTCTGACATCGACAGAGAATCCTGGAAATAGATGGAAACTGTAGATGCACAATAATTAGAAATGTCTGATCAGCTACGAGTCAGCCATACTTTCCTCAACATTGAAGTCCAGATAGCTTAGCTTATACAGAGATTTTTTTTAGATCAGCCATTCCCAAAGTTCTACAGGTTTTAGATTTTCATTAGCCGATTTTCATTGATTGCTGATTAACAGGCTTGTGCTGAATGAAATGTGCTGCAGCACAGAAACCTCTAGAACTTGCAGGACAGCGGCCCTGGAGGACGCACTTTGGGCAGGCCTGTTTTACATCATAAGGCTGCTACTGCTGTCAGAACACATTCCAAGCTGTAACACTAAGCGGGACTTTAAACTGAATTCACCTAACAACTGTTTAACTCTTTAAGAGAACAGCAACTTCCCTGAAGAAGCTACGCCACTGATGTCCCTAACGTTAGCTCATTGGATCATGCACAACCAGAATTACATCCTGGTCCGTCCTGGGATTGGGGCGGATGATGACATCATCTTCCTGCTGCATCGAGCTCTGACTCACCTGGAGAATCCTGGAAGCTCTGTGAGGATCATGTTCTTTGATTTCTCCAGTGCTTTCAAACCCAACTGCCAGGAGTGGACCGGCACATGTCCCAGTGGATTCTGGACTACCTCACTGTCTCTGATGGGTTGGTCTGCAGTACGGGGGTCCCACATGGAACAGTGCTGGAACCGTTCCTCTTCACCCTCTACACTGCAGATTCTCCATCAGCTCCCCACGCTGCCTCCTCCAGACCTTCTCTGACCATTCTGCCATAGTTGGCCTCATCACAGGTGGAGACATTAGAATTGAGAAAGCTTCCTGGAGGGGAAGCGAAACTTCTTCAAACCTTGGAAACCAAGTCCAGGTGGAGACGACTCAGAGGACAGACAGTGGACCCAGAACTTGGTAGTCTGGATCCAGCAGATCTACCCCACTGACACCTGTGAACATCCAGGGAACGGACATTGAGATAGTGGGCTCTTCTAAGTACTGAGGTGTTCACCTGAAGAACAAACTGGACTGGACTCCCAACACTGAGGCTCTGGATCAGGAAGGTCAGAACAGACTCTTCCTGCTGCGCAGACTGCAGGGGGCGCTCCTAAAGACCTTCTCTGACTCTGCTGTGGCATCAGCCATCTTCTATGAAGTGTCTGTTGGAGCAGCGGCTCATCTGTAGCTGAGAGAAAAAAAAAGTAAACTGATTTTTAAATTTTATTTCAATATGGTATGGGAAAAATGTGAGAATTCTGACTTTAATCTCAGAATTCTGAGAAAAAAGTCAGAATTCTGAGATTAAAGTCAGAATTCTGACTTTTTTCCCCATACCATACTGAAATAAAATAAAAAAAAATCTGTTAACTTTTTTTTTCAGTGGCCCTAATCCCATGACATTGAATCTGTACACATAAACATTTATAATTCTGTCTAATGTTGGTAGCTTTGCGCTTAAGTTGCTGACATTGAAAAAATGGCCTAATAAACCAAGCAGCAGCCCTTTTTCCACAACCGATGGAAGAAAACATGGAGGAGTGACGGCCTAGTGGTTAAGGCATAGAGTTTGGAATCCAGAGTTTCTGAGTTCGAGTCCCAGTCCCACAGAATGCCACTCTCAGTCCCTGAGCAAGACCCTTAACCCCACACTACTACCCGGATGCTGCACAATGGCAGCTCCCCAAGGGGAGGGGTTAAATGCAGAGGGTGAATGTCATTGCTCTGTACTTGTTACAATTCAATTCTATAAAAACAGAAACTTAGACCTAGAGAACTGTTATTGTCATTCTGTTTACACTGAGTGTATAGAGAACGAAATTTCATTTAGTAAGGCAGTAAATGAACATTTCCATTAAATAAAGTTCAGCAGTGATTTAATGTAAACAATGTGAGAGATTAAAAAAATGCATTGATCTGGAAGTTCAGAGCATTAATGTATCTGGTGCAATTAATCGGAGTTTTGGTTTGATGTTATCAGTGTGATGCAGAGTCTGTGACATTATTTAGAGCACGGGGGGGGGGGCGCTGCTGTGCATTATGGGGAATGTAGTGTAGGGGAAAACATTATTGTTTTTTATTTTTATTTTTCGTTCTTTGCATGTTTGGATTGTTTTGATTTTAGGTTTTCCGTCTTTAACAATCCAAGCTGGGATGAAGTCAGCTGTCTAAGGAGGCGGAGTGCGCAGCTGCTGCACGCAGGTGTCAGCAGAGGCTGACTGAAGCCAAAATAAAAGGAGCCTGGATGGAGGGAGGGGCGGAGCTTATCCTGCAGGTAAGAGAGGGTAACGCTGCTGAGCGAGGGGCAGGGGGGGATCCGTACGATACTCTGATGGAGACGAAGCGGACCTCTGCCCTGACTGTGCCGTCTGTTCATCTCCCGGTATTCTGCGCCTAGCGTGCGGCGTGTCAGCAGCGTGTCCGTCACTATCACCTGCAGGATTAGCTCCGCCCCTCCCTCCATCCAGGCTCCTTTTATTTTGGCTTCAATCAGCCTCTGCTGACACCTGCAGTCTGAAGTCTTTTTGATTCTTCGGTCCTGAGAGACAGAATGACCTGAACAAAGATAGAATGAAGCAGAATGAGGAAAAAGGGGTCCCTATGTCCTCCAGCAGTTTAAGCCTATAGCAGCAGAACTATGTTGTCCAAACTTTCTACCTGCAGTTTTCTTTTAGAAATCTGTTAAAAGTCTGCATGTGAGTTTTTCTTCTACTTCTGAACGATGCACTACTTTGATTTACATAAGGTCACTATAAATGGAGCTGTAGCAGTTGCTAATGTGGCTTCCTATCTTATTAGCTGACATCTTGTTTCAGTGTTTTTGTGTTTTTCTTCATGATCTGCCTGTCTTTTATGGATCCAGACACCACCTTTCCTTGAACGACTCTGCAGCCCACACCCCTTCACACTTGAGCTTTTTGCTTCTCTCTCTGTTAATGCGGCACTTTGGCCTAGATCTGTGAATAACCCATAGATCAGCCAGAGTCGCGTGTTATCTTCAGGCTATGTGACTGAGCTGGGAAGGGGAACAAGGTGATTAAAGCGGCTAACAGGAGCTGAGCTGTTCGTCTGTCAGACACAGAAGCTGAATATGGGAAGGCAGGAATGTTCACATGGAGAGAAATACTTCTTCCTTCTTTGGTTATTAGATCTAAAATGTCTAGATGTCATGTACAGCCTAACATGCCGGGTTTTAGTGAGGTACACTAAAGAGTGTGCTGTCATAAAAATCTTTTCCTAATTAATTATCTACAGTAACCTGCAAAACTGTTCACAACCTTTTAGCTTTTTCACCTGTTTCTGTGATATTAGGCTGAAAACTAACAAAATATAAACGTTAATCAGGAAGTATGAGACTTAAATCATATTTAATGACCAAGTAGGTGCATGCGAGATGTTTGACCTTAATTCTACACTGCTCTCAGTGAAGACAGTCTTCATACATATTATTAAAAAGGAAATAATAATTTTATAAATATGGGTGGATAAAATGGACACATTGGTGGAAATAAGTTTAGTTTCAATCTACTCTGTTAAAGGCTTTATTTACCGAATAGGGTCAATAGGATCCAGTTGATCGTAATATTCTTTTAGAATTTTGTTGGAATTAAAGGAACAGCCTTTAATTCCAACTTTTAACAATTCACATTAATGATAGATCTTCAACATGCTCAAAGGTTACCTGTGGAGTACCACAGGGATCAGTGCTAGGACCAATTCTCTTTACTTTATACATGCTCCCAATCGGTAGAGTTATTCAACCTATTTTCATTATGAGTTCGTATGAAATCGTACGAAAAGTTATGCACCGTAATTTCGTACGTTTTGGACGTTTTTTTCGTCGTATGCCCATGCGCAGCTGACGCACCATTCACGAATATAGAATATAAATTACAATTAGCCCTAACCCTGACCCTAAGATATAAAACAGCAAGCAATGTAGTTAGAGATATGAAGAAGTGATGATTGCACTGTTTTTCCCAGTTTTACGTCCGTCCGCGGATCTGCTTCTTTTTTCTGTCTGCCAGCGCATTGCGCACTGATGTGGTTTTTTGAGGAAAAACATCCAAAACGTACGAAATAGTGTGCATAAGTTTTCGTACGATTTCATACGCACTGATAATAAGAATATGTTGAGTTATTAGACAGCATGGGATTAATTTCCACTGTTATGCTGATGATACCCAGCTATATCTGTCTATAATCCAGATGAAGCTAACCCATTACATAGATTACAGGCATGTCTTGAAGACATAAAAACCTGGATGACTCTTAACTTTCTGCTTCTGAATGCAGACAAAACAGAAGTTATAGTCTTTGGACCAATGAAAACAACAATTACACTTAAAAATAGGGAATTAGGGGTGGTGTCCTGGGAAAAAAGTATTCAACTATTGATGGATTTCATTTAAACCCGTCGGCACATTTTTTATATTTTTGCAAAGAGAGGGAAAAGTTCATCATTAAAACCCTTAGGGAGCATCCCGCTTGTTTTGATCTGGGCCCAAGGGGGGGGGGGGGGGGGGGTTTTTGGTTTTTTTCTTTACTTTTCAATAATGGAAGGGATTTAGATCAAAACAAATTTCAGACACTTTGGTTTTTAACCCGTAAATTCCCGGAAAGAGGATTAGGGCCAAGTGGAAAAAAAAATATGAAAAGAAATTTTTTCATTTTATTTCAGGTTTTGAAAGGGTTTAATTTTCTTTTTAAAAAAAATTAATTCAATTCAAATTTAGTTTATTTAATTTTTCCCCAAAATTTACAACACATGTCATCTCCAAAGGGCCCGTACAAATTTTAACCAAAAACATACAGTCAAATTGTAAAAAAGTTTTTTTTATCAAGGGGAAAAATTTATTGATTTTCATTTACTCATTTTTTTACCCCAAAAAAACAATCCCCCACATAAAACATGCTTGTAGCGACAGTGTGAAGGAAAAAACCCTTTTAAAAAGGAAGAAACCCCAGCAGGAAAAAAGGCACTGTGAGGGGCCCTCCGCCGGGGCCCACCCGGGGGTTTAAGGGAAGAAAAGCAGAGATAAAAAAAAACAGCTTTAAAAAGGGGGCCGGGCCCCCCCAGGGAAAAACACAGGGCCCGGGAGAAAGAGCTAAAGGCAGATTTTCCATCCAGGGGAAAGAAGAGAAACACAAACCACCCAGTCACGGTTTTGAGAAACGGACCACACTGGGGAAAACTTGCCCCATTCCAACATCTTTTAAACAAGGGTTGGGTTTATGGGGAAGGGAAAACACAGCTGAAAAGTTTTTTTCCCCGGATGACGTCACGCCAAACAGGAAAAACCCAGGGAAAACTACTCTGAGGGAAAAGCGAGAAGCCCAAAAATTAGGGTTGAAACTTAAAAAGGGGGTTTTGCCCGAATAAAGGGGAACAGAGAGAAATGAAGCCCGAATGAAAGAAATGGGGGTCCCTATGTCCTCCAAAAGGGCCCCAAAAACCCACGACACCCCCTTTAAATATAGAGATAGCTCAGGGTAACCCCGAGCCATCTAAAATAGAAGGGTTTTTCAAAAAGGAAAGTTTTAACTAGCCAATTTTAAAAATAACAGGGTTTTTCCCGCCTCAAAGGGGCAAAAATGGGTAGTTGGTTTTCCCGGGGAGGAGCCCCCGGGTAACTAAAAGAAACTGCCCCCCATTTTCTTTTCTTTTTGAAAATTTTAAGGGAAACCCCCTAGTAAACCTGCAGATTGAACGAAGTGCTCCTGTTTGGAAATAAAGGGAAAAATCAGATCTTATATAAGATTGGGGCAGCTTGGCCAATTTTAAGGGTTTATATTTTGGAAAAGGGGGATTTTTTAAAATTTTAAATTTTTGGGTTTAACAGGAAAAACCCCAAAGAAAAGGGAAACCAGGGGTAGGAGAGAATGATCTCTTTTTTTTCATTTTCTCAGAACCCCGGCCCCGCAAAAAAATTTTGGATAGTGAAAGGGTTTTTTTTTTTTAAATAAATTTTAAAATTTGGACTTACTGTAGTTAAAGGGGAAATTTCAATAGCCAGGGCCTTTAAAAATAACAAATTTAGGAACCCAGGGTTTCCCCCAAAATTTACCCCTGGACAGGATATTTCTTAATTTTTGACCCAATTTTCCTCAGATGAAAGAAGGAAAAAAATTTTAGAAACCTCTTTGTATGGGATTTTTAAAAAAACCCCGGTCCTGATCCCCAAAAATAACAAACCAAGATTTTTTTTCTTTTAAAATTAAACTGAAATCAGTTTAAAACCCATCCAAATGAAGTGAAAACTAATTCAGCTACCCTTTTTTTAAAGACCCGCGGTCCAAAGACTAAAAAACTTTTTTGTTTTTTCTGCATTCAGAACAAAAATTAAAGGTCATTTCCCGGTTTTTTTTGTCTTCAGGGCTGCCTGTAATTATTTTTAAAGGGGTTTGGCCCCCCATCGGATTTATAGACAATATATCTTTGGGTTTTCAACAGCATTTAAAAGTGGAAAAAATTAAAACCCAAGCTGGGCTAATAATTTACCGATTGGGGGGCAAATTATAAAGTAAAGAGAAAAATTGGTCCTTGCCTGATCCCCCGTGGTACTCCCAAGGGAACCCTTTGGAGCATGAGGAAGGGTTTTATCATTAACTTTAACAAACTGAATTCGATCAGATAGAAAAAGATTTAAACCCTTTTTAGTTGCTGTTCCCTTTAAATTTCCCAAAAAAATTTTCAAGTCTTTCTAAAAGAAATTTAAGGGGGGCAACTGTTTTCAAATGGAGCAATGAGATCCAAAAGGAACCGAGCACAGATAAAAATTTCCCTTTTTCCCGGTGGGCCCTGGGGAATAATTTTTTTAGTAACTTTCCCCAAGCTGTTTTCATGCTATGATTTTAGCTTAAAGCCCCGACCCGAAACTCTTCAAAAAAGTTCATTTTGGTTGGGAATGACGCTAACTTTTTGGCAAAAAACTTTTTTCAAAAAAATTTTGGGGGAAGAAAGGAAAAAATTGGGGTTAGGTCTTTAATTGACCAAAATTTAACTTGGGCCAAGAGGGCGGGGTTTTTTAAACAGAGGTTTTAAATTTCGCAATCTTAAAAGCTTTTGGTTCATTTTTCCCTGTAACAGGAAAAGATTAATACAAAAAAAAATGGGAGGAGGAAGAAACAAAAGGGGGAATACCTCCTTAAAAAAACCCGGTTTTGGTAATGGATCAACTAAAAGTTGAAAGCTTAATTTAAGACAATAAAATTTTTTTTTAAATTTAGAGAGTTCAAATGGTTTTAAAAACCCGTCTTTAAAACCCCGGGTTTAGAATCTACTGAAAAAACCCCCGGTACAAAAACGCGGATAGAGGAATTTTCTTATTTATCTTATTTTTTTAAAAAGAAACAATCTTTTTTTATAAAGAATTTAAAAAAAATCATTGCTGCTAAGAGCAAAGGGGGATAATGGGGGGTTCAACAGAGCTATGGCTCTGGGGGGAGTTTGGCAACTGTAAAAAAAAGAAATCTTGGTTTTTTTTTTTCTCTCATTTAAAGGGGGGAGAAAATATTCTGTCTTGCTTTTAAAAAGGGTCCTTTAAAACAGGGATTTAAACCTTTTTTTCCCGGCAGGAAGGACTCTCGCAGGCCCTTTGGAGCGATTTTTTTTCCCCTCCAGTTTTCCCAGGGATTTTGCTTCAACGTTAAAGCAGCCCCTGCATAAAACCCAAGGATCAAAACTTTCAAATTTTTTAAAGGTTTTCATTTTTAAAAATGGATCTTGGTTTTCTAAAAACAAAAACCGGGGAGAGAAACAGCAACCCCCCTCAAACAAAAACATCAAAACCTTAAATTATGGGGGAATTTAAACAAAGCTTTTTTCAATCTGCACCCTGCTCAGTTGGGCACAGAGCGAGAGAAAGTGAAGGGAGAAATTTTTTTAAAATTTATAACTGCATATTTTGATAAAAATCTACTAAAATTAAAAATTCTTTTGGGGGAAGAAACCTGTTAAAGAAACCTGAAGGGTTTTTAGAAAATGGTTTGAGGGGTTTTTAAAAGGGTTGTGAAAGGGGAAAAACTGTTTTTTCTTCACATTTATTGCCGTATGTCAACAATCCAAAAAGTTTTAAAAAAATGAGAATCGCGGTTTGGGGCTATTCACATTTTGAAAAAAAACCAATTTGTGTCTAAGATAAACAAAAAAAAGGCCCGCCCCTTTTAACCAATCGCCCTTTAAAGTCAGCAAGGATGTTTTTTTTAAAAATCTCCCCAAATATGATTTGGGGCCCCGTCAGGAAATTTAAAACCAAATAAAATTAAAAAGGGAAATCTGAAAAAATCAAACTAAAAATTCCAGAGTTTAAAGGCCTGGGGCGATACAAAGTTTTTCAAAAAAAAGAGGTTTTTTTTGCCAAAAAAATTTGGATCAGGGGAAATCAAGGGTTTAAAAGTTCAAAAAAAAGTTTTTGGGGTATTAATTGGGTTTTTTTAGTAATCATTTAAAAAGATGGAAAAATTTTGCTACTTTCCCCCTCGCCCCCCACAAATTCCTTTGGGGGTTTTTGAAAAATTTTAAAAAGCTTGGAAAAGGGGGTTGCCCCATTTTTGCTAAAATAAAAACCCCTTTCTGCAGCCGGGGTTTTTGTAAGGCAAAACAAAATCAATGTGGGATTACACAAAACCCAAATCATTAAATAGCAGACTTTCAGAGGAAAAGAAAATTTTTATTATTTTTAAACAGACCGCATTTAATTGTTTTTAAACTTTTCTCCAATTTTGGGGGTTTTTTTGAAAATTTTTTAAATTTTGATTAAAATTGATTTATCCTTTGGGAAAAAAACCCTTTGCTAATTTTTTTATTTTGAATTTTTGGTCGGGGGAAACACTGTTTTGGAAAAAAGTAAAGGGGTTGGGATTTAACCCCGTGAGAAGCTGCAGAGAAGTTGGGGTTAAAAAAAAAAAAATTTGCTTTTTCCCCTCTGCACCCCGGGGGGTCAGGGTTTTTTTGGGGGAATAATAAATTTGGGCCCGAATTTTTTGAAAGAAGAGATGCACCCATTTCCAAATGGGATGGAATGTGTTTCTTTCCCAAATCAACCACTTTCCCCCAAAAGGATTGCCAATTTTTAATGTAGCCCACGTTTTTTTTCAGGGCCCAACCCCCTAGACCCAACCAAACGGTTTAATGACGACATGGGGGCAAAAAATTGTCTCAAAGGTCCGGGTCAGGAGGGGACCCCGATAAAATTACGGGGGGTCCGACATTTTTTTGGCCCAAACTTACACACCAAACAAAACCCAATTTTTAGTGACCCCCGATCGGGCGTAAAACCCGGGTGTCTATACCACCAAGGGGTGAATAACAAAACTTACTTTATTTAAAACCTTATCCTTAGGGCCAAATAGTTTTCAGGTAGGGTTTGATTTTTCCCGTTTGGCCCCCCCGGGAAAAAAATTTTAACTATGGTTTCCCCGGTTTCTCTTAAAGCCCCGTTTCTGCTATGGAGCGGGAAAATCACCAGAGGGGGGGTTTCAGTGGGGGGGTTTCACTGATGGGGGGAAAAAAGGGGTTTGAAACGTGAACGGGTTTTGGGGTGGGCCATTTGGGCAAGGGTCCCCCGACTACCGGGTTTTTGCGTACCTTTCCCCCAAACCCCCTGGCTGCTCAGGCCCCTTTTGGGAAGGGACAGCAAAGAGGGGGGTCCTACTTTAAAAACCCCAAGCCTGGGGGTTTTAACTCCCCCCCCAAAAACCCCTCGCCTCCAAAGCTTCAAAAATCTACACTTATTACACCCTCCCATTATCAAAAAGGAGGCAGAGGAATTTAAGGAAAAAATCTTACACAGAGAGCCCGGGGAAGGGGGAGAGGAAGAAGGAAATTTTTGGGAAAAAAGTCCCTTTGGGAAGGGGGGAAAAGAGGGAAACCATAGCAATGCTAAAACTACGCTAAATAGGCTAGCTACTCCTTGCTAAAAAAAAAAAAAAAAAAAAAATAAAAAAAACCCTGTGAAACTGACCCAAAATGCTCAGTAAAAAGTGCGCAGAGGTGCTATGGTTTTAAAATAGGGCAGTTAAAAGTTACTTAGATACAGAGATATCAAAGAGAAAATTTAAATTTTAAATTCAGATGGAATCCCCTGAAAAGCTGCACACTCAGTTGCAAACTCTTTAATTTCCCAAAAAAGGAAAAAGTAAAAAAGGTTTTAAAAACAAAGTTTTAAATTTAAGACTTTTTTTTTTTTTTTTTAATTTTTTTTTCAAAAATTTTTTTTTTATTTTTTTTTTATTTTTTTTTTAATTTCCTCAGAACCTTTTCCTGAAAAAAAATTTTTTTTTCAGAATTCCAGGTTTTTAGGGGGGTTAAAAAAGGTTTTGTAAAAAAAAAAAGTAGAATTTTTTTTACTTTTTTCCCAAAAGTTAAATTGAAATAAAATTTTAAAAATCAGTTTTAACTTTTTTTTTTTTTTTTTAGGCCCTAAAAACCCTTCCCTAGTAACAAGTTATGGGAAAAAACCCCGGGGAAAAATAAATTGGGTTTTTTTATTAAACAAGCTCTGTCTGGTCTAAAAAACCCTCCTTTCCGCGGAATGGTGTGGCCTTGAAAGTGAAAAAACTTATTTTAAAAAATTTTATTGGGGAGTAAATGGGATAAATTTTTTTATATTCGGAAAAAGAAGGAAAAATAAAAACTTTTCCGAAAAACAGGGGGGGTTAAAAATTAAAGTCCCAAAAATTTAAAGGGCCCTAATTTAAAAAAAGCCTTTAAAAATTGCGCATCCCAGCTTTTTTGGGGGAAAATGATGCTAATTTGGGTGAGTAGAAAAGGGGGTTTGGGGGGAAAAGCCCCCTTATCCCACTTTTCTTTGCGGTTGGGTTTCCGGGATTGCAGGGCTGTATTTTGAAAACTTGTTTAAGTGAAGAAAGCCCCCCTGAAAAATTTCCCTTGTCAGTCATTCATCCAGATTAACCCCCTTCCCCGCCCTTCCCAAAGAAATTTTTTCTCCCTTTGGGGAAGGGCCCCTAAAACCCCCAATTTCCGGCGCTGCGCGTCACTGGGGAATTCCCCGCAGCAGCGGCCCTCCGGCCCCGCTCGCCTCTCCAGGGTTTTCCCCTCCTGTTGGTGGCGGCTGGAAGTAGATGTTAGCGTTTTTCAGGTCTGTGCTACAAACTGCAGGCAGCAGGATAATAAAAGCCAACATATTCTGCCGGCAGGTTTCTACATTTGAAGTTAATTTAGGCGTTAATAAACTGTTCCAGAGGAGTGATCATAGCGCTCTGCATCAGCAGTGCTGCGTCTGACTCCCTGCCAGCTCCCAGATCAGCTTCTCTCATTGGTTGATGCGGCGCGTCCAGCAGCTAAAGTTACATTGCGTTTGCAGCTTGTTCCGCGCGTCAGATGCTCAAATATGGCAAGCCAAGAATGCCACTATTTGCATCTAATTATGACATTAAGATTGAAATTCACGCGCTAAAATTGAGCATTTTTTCGCAAATGCGCCGACTGGGGTTCAAGGAGACAGAAACAGACATAGAAAAAGAAGCATAGATACAAAAGGCAACTGTCAACCAGCTCCACAGGCGGCCCCGTCCAGGAAACACACAGCCAGGCAGATCTTTGGAAAAACTAATTTTGATGAGCTTTAAAGTATTGTCTTTCTATAAGTCCTGGTTTAATAAAGCTTGGAATACCAATATGCTCAAGCGTGAGCTAAGTGTCCGTAGCTTTATGTAAAAACCTAAAGTTATGACAGGACGTTAGGAAAAAGATGCAGTGCTTGTGGAATATTTGACACCTTGTGTGTGAGGAAGCAAAGAGGTGTTAGGATGATTGTAATTATGTGAAGGAAGGAAGAGCTGCTCCTGTTCTTTTACTCTGCACCAGTGATCAGTCTGAAAATTCATTTTCCTTTGGAGGTGTTAATTAATAAGCATCTAGAATGAATCCCCTGCTGTCAAAGCAGATCCTGCTGTGAGGCATCTTGTGAAACTCATTCTTTGGCTTCCTTTTTAAAGTCAGGTTGCGCAGCAGCGTGGCGTAATGAGGTTTTAGCTCGTTGCTCATCTTCAATCATCATCTGATAGAATCTGGTTTATGCAGATCTTTCTTTTTGTTCAGTTTAAAAACCAGACTTGATTAAAAATGAAGTAGTTTCTATGAAAGCTTTTCACATCTTCTGATTTCATATTTAATGATTATTTAACAACAGATCAACTCTTTTGTTGTATGTACAGTATAAGTTGTTTTTTTTTCTGTTAAAAATGATATGAAAATAGATTCTAACCAATTATACAGGCTGACAGTTATCTGGAGTTGCTACATGAACGCAACAGTGGGCTGGCAGTTTTTGTAAAGCCTTACTGTGGCTGGGCTCATCTTTCTATCACAACAGAGAAGAAATGACAAGGATGGTAAAAATGTAGAGCTGCTGCCCAGAACAGAGAGGATCAAAAGTCAGACTAGTTTGCAGACATTTGAGGCGGAGTTATGATACCAATTTTAGAATAATGGTGGTCAACGCAGCCGAGGCATCAAAGAAGTAGAGGAAAAATAGAAGTGCAGTGTTACAGAGCGCAATGTCAGAAGGTGGTGCGTTCAAAAAGCCCGGGGGGCGGTGTTCGGTGCCCGGCCCTACTTTAGGGTGGCCGGCTGCCGGCGGAGCCTGCGGACTCGTCCCCACGGCTCCCCGGGGCGCCGGCATGGCGGTGGCGCTTCCTCAGCGCTGTCTCTTCTCCTCCCTTGGTGGGGGTCTGATTTCCGTGGCTGGCCCCCCTGGTGCCTTCGCTCTTGGGGTCCCTTTGGGCGCCTGGGGCTTTGGGTCTCCCGGCGCTGGACTCAGTGCTCTGGGGGGGGCACCTCTTCACCACCTCTGTTCTGGATCCCTCACCAGGATCAGCTTCCAGCCTCACCTCTGGGACTGCAGCACTGGGGACATTCGTGGTCTGGACTGTTAACCAGGTAAGTGACCAACCCAGATAATCTTCTATCAGTTTATCGTGGTCACTTACCTGTGTTTCCTCCCTAGAGTGTCTGAGATTGGGCGGTGCCCCGCCCCCCCATCTGCAGTGTCCGCGAGCCACAGCTCCGCTTTTGTTTTGTTTTATTTAATAAACATTTGAACTTTCCTACTGACTGTCTCTACTGAATACTGGGTCCATCTGTCCTCGGTTCCTGACATAAAGGTTTCCTTTAGAAACATAAATGTGAATAAACCCTGATGCAGAGAGATGGCTGATATATCTTAAATGCAGAAAGGAAACCAGGCATAAAATTTCACATTTTTGCTGCTTGTTTGACCCACATGCAGAGAACTTTCCAGCAGACGGAGAAGGTTTAGGAATTTATACGCACAGAGGAAAATGATTTGTTTCTTCCGGAGGTCTGACCAGGAAACCAGCCTGCAGCCAGAGGAGAGGAGGGATATTAATCAGGCAGTTCAGTGGCTGACTGTTTCAGTGAGCCCACTTGAGACGGAGGGGAGATATGTGCAGGGGCCACTATGTGGCTCTGAGAGCAGGGGCCGCTATGTGGCCCTGAGAGCAGGGGCCGCTATGTGGCTCTGATAGCAGGGGCCGCTATGTGGCCCTGAGAGCAGGGGCCGCTATGTGGCTCTGAGAGCAGGGGCCGCTATGTGGCTCTGAAAGCAGGGGCCGCTATGTGGCTCTGAGAGCAGGGGCCGCTATGTGGCCCTGAGAGCAGGGGCCGCTATGTGGCTCTGATAGCAGGGGCCGCTATGTGGCTCTGAAAGCAGGGGCCGCTATGTGGCTCTGAGAGCAGGGGCCGCTATGTGGCTCTGAGAGCAGGGGCCGCTATGTGGCCCTGAGAGCAGGGGCCGCTATGTGGCTCTGATAGCAGGGGCCGCTATGTGGCTCTGAAAGCAGGGGCCGCTATGTGGCTCTGAAAGCAGGGGCCGCTATGTGGCTCTGAAAGCAGGGGCCGCTATGTGGCTCTGAGAGCAGGGGCCGCTATGTGGCTCTGAAAGCAGGGGCCGCTATGTGGCTCTGAGAGCAGGGGCCGCTATGTGGCTCTGAGAGCAGGGGCCGCTATGTGGCCCTGAGAGCAGGGGCCGCTATGTGGCCCTGAAAGCAGGGGCCGCTATGTGGCTCTGAGAGCAGGGGCCGCTATGTGGCTCTGAAAGCAGGGGCCGCTATGTGGCCCTGAGAGCAGGGGCCGCTATGTGGCCCTGAGAGCAGGGGCCGCTATGTGGCTCTGAAAGCAGGGGCCGCTATGTGGCTCTGAGAGCAGGGGCCGCTATGTGGCTCTGAGAGCAGGGGCCGCTATGTGGCTCTGAGAGCAGGGGCCGCTATGTGGCCCTGAGAGCAGGGGCCGCTATGTGGCCCTGAGAGCAGGGGCCGCTATGTGGCCCTGAAAGCAGGGGCCGCTATGTGGCTCTGAAAGCAGGGGCCGCTATGTGGCTCTGAAAGCAGGGGCCGCTATGTGGCCCTGAGAGCAGGGGCCGCTATGTGGCTCTGAGAGCAGGGGCCGCTATGTGGCTCTGAAAGCAGGGGCCGCTATGTGGCTCTGAAAGCAGGGGCCGCTATGTGGCTCTGAAAGCAGGGGCCGCTATGTGGCTCTGAGAGCAGGGGCCACTATGTGGCCCTGAGAGCAGGGGCCACTATGTGGCTCTGAGAGCAGGGGCCGCTATGTGGCTCTGAAAGCAGGGGCCGCTATGTGGCTCTGAGAGCAGGGGCCGCTATGTGGCTCTGAAAGCAGGGGCCGCTATGTGGCTCTGAAAGCAGGGGCCGCTATGTGGCTCTGAGAGCAGGGGCCACTATGTGGCCCTGAGAGCAGGGGCCACTATGTGGCTCTGAGAGCAGGGGCCGCTATGTGGCTCTGAAAGCAGGGGCCGCTATGTGGCTCTGAGAGCAGGGGCCGCTATGTGGCTCTGAAAGCAGGGGCCGCTATGTGGCTCTGAAAGCAGGGGCCGCTATGTGGCTCTGAGAGCAGGGGCCGCTATGTGGCTCTGAGAGCAGGGGCCACTATGTGGCCCTGAGAGCAGGGGCCGCTATGTGGCTCTGAGAGCAGGGGCCGCTATGTGGCTCTGAAAGCAGGGGCCGCTATGTGGCTCTGAAAGCAGGGGCCACTATGTGGCCCTGAGAGCAGGGGCCGCTATGTGGCCCTGAGAGCAGGGGCCGCTATGTGGCTCTGAAAGCAGGGGCCGCTATGTGGCTCTGAGAGCAGGGGCCGCTATGTGGCCCTGAGAGCAGGGGCCGCTATGTGGCCCTGAGAGCAGGGGCCGCTATGTGGCTCTGAGAGCAGGGGCCGCTATGTGGCTCTGAAAGCAGGGGCCGCTATGTGGCTCTGAAAGCAGGGGCCGCTATGTGGCTCTGAAAGCAGGGGCCGCTATGTGGCCCTGAGAGCAGGGGCCGCTATGTGGCCCTGAGAGCAGGGGCCGCTATGTGGCCCTGAGAGCAGGGGCCGCTATGTGGCCCTGAGAGCAGGGGCCACTATGTGGCTCTGAAAGCAGGGGCCACTATGTGGCTCTGAGAGCAGGGGCCGCTATGTGGCTCTGGGAGCAGGGGCCACTATGTGGCTCTGAGAGCAGGGGCCGCTATGTGGCTCTGAGAGCAGGGGCCGCTATGTGGCTCTGAAAGCAGGGGCCGCTATGTGGCTCTGAGAGCAGGGGCCGCTATGTGGCTCTGGGAGCAGGGGCCGCTATGTGGCTCTAAGAGCAGGGGCCGCTATGTGGCTCTGAGAGCAGGGGCCGCTATGTGGCCCTGAGAGCAGGGGCCGCTATGTGGCTCTGAGAGCAGGGGCCGCTATGTGGCTCTGAAAGCAGGGGCCGCCATGTGGCTCTGAGAGCAGGGGCCGCTATGTGGCTCTGAAAGCAGGGGCCGCTATGTGGCTCTGAAAGCAGGGGCCGCCATGTGGCTCTGAAAGCAGGGGCCGCTATGTGGCTCTGAGAGCAGGGGCCGCTATGTGGCTCTGAAAGCAGGGGCCGCTATGTGGCCCTGAGAGCAGGGTCCGCTATTTGGCTCTGAGAGCAGGGGCCGCTATGTGGCCCTGAAAGCAGGGGCCGCTATGTGGCTCTGAAAGCAGGGGCCGCTATGTGGCTCTGAAAGCAGGGGCCGCTATGTGGCTCTGAGAGCAGGGGCCGCTATGTGGCTCTGAAAGCAGGGGCCGCTATGTGGCTCTGAGAGCAGGGGCCGCTATGTGGCCCTGAGAGCAGGGGCCGCTATGTGGCCCTGAGAGCAGGGGCCGCTATGTGGCTCTGAGAGCAGGGGCCGCTATGTGGCTCTGAAAGCAGGGGCCGCTATGTGGCTCTGAAAGCAGGGGCCACTATGTGGCCCTGAGAGCAGGGGCCGCTATGTGGCTCTGAAAGCAGGGGCCACTATGTGGCCCTGAGAGCAGGGGCCGCTATGTGGCCCTGAGAGCAGGGGCCGCTATGTGGCTCTGAAAGCAGGGGCCGCTATGTGGCTCTGAGAGCAGGGGCCGCTATGTGGCCCTGAGAGCAGGGGCCGCTATGTGGCTCTGAGAGCAGGGGCCGCTATGTGGCTCTGAGAGCAGGGGCCGCTATGTGGCTCTGAAAGCAGGGGCCGCTATGTGGCTCTGAAAGCAGGGGCCGCTATGTGGCTCTGAAAGCAGGGGCCGCTATGTTGCTCTGAAAGCAGGGGCCGCTATGTGGCCCTGAGAGCAGGGGCCGCTATGTGGCCCTGAGAGCAGGGGCCGCTATGTGGCTCTGAAAGCAGGGGCCGCTATGTGGCTCTGAGAGCAGGGGCCGCTATGTGGCTCTGAGAGCAGGGGCCGCTATGTGGCCCTGAGAGCAGGGGCCGCTATGTGGCTCTGAGAGCAGGGGCCGCTATGTGGCTCTGAGAGCAGGGGCCGCTATGTGGCTCTGAAAGCAGGGGCCGCTATGTGGCTCTGAAAGCAGGGGCCGCTATGTGGCTCTGAAAGCAGGGGCCGCTATGTGGCCCTGCTCTCAGGGGCCGCTATGTGGCCCTGAGAGCAGGGGCCGCTATGTGGCCCTGAGAGCAGGGGCCGCTATGTGGCTCTGAAAGCAGGGGCCGCTATGTGGCTCTGAGAGCAGGGGCCGCTATGTGGCTCTGGAGCAGGGGCCGCTATGTGGCTCTGAGAGCAGGGGCCGCTATGTGGCTCTGGGAGCAGGGGCCACTATGTGGCTCTGAAAGCAGGGGCCGCTATGTGGCTCTAAGAGCAGGGGCCGCTATGTGGCTCTGGGAGCAGGGGCCGCTATGTGGCCCTGAGAGCAGGGGCCGCTATGTGGCTCTGAGAGCAGGGGCCGCTATGTGGCTCTGAAAGCAGGGGCCGCTATGTGGCTCTGAGAGCAGGGGCCGCTATGTGGCTCTGAAAGCAGGGGCCGCTATGTGGCTCTGAAAGCAGGGGCCGCTATGTGGCCCTGAGAGCAGGGGCCGCTATGTGGCTCTGAAAGCAGGGGCCGCTATGTGGCTCTGAAAGCAGGGGCCGCTATGTGGCTCTGAAAGCAGGTGCCGCTATGTGGCTCTGAAAGCAGGGGCCGCTATGTGGCCCTGAGAGCAGGGTCCGCTATGTGGCTCTGAGAGCAGGGGCCGCTATGTGGCTCTGAAAGCAGGGGCCGCTATGTGGCTCTGAAAGCAGGGGCCACTATGTGGCCCTGAGAGCAGGGGCCGCTATGTGGCTCTGAAAGCAGGGGCCGCTATGTGGCCCTGAGAGCAGGGGCCGCTATGTGGCTCTGAGAGCAGGGGCCGCTATGTGGCTCTGAAAGCAGGGGCCGCTATGTGGCTCTGAAAGCAGGGGCCACTATGTGGCCCTGAGAGCAGGGGCCGCTATGTGGCCCTGAGAGCAGGGGCCGCTATGTGGCTCTGAAAGCAGGGGCCGCTATGTGGCTCTGAGAGCAGGGGCCGCTATGTGGCCCTGAGAGCAGGGGCCGCTATGTGGCCCTGAGAGCAGGGGCCACTATGTGGCTCTGATAGCAGGGGCCGCTATGTGGCTCTGAAAGCAGGGGCCACTATGTGGCTCTGAGAGCAGGGGCCGCTATGTGGCTCTGAGAGCAGGGGCCGCTATGTGGCTCTGAGAGCAGGGGCCGCTATGTGGCTCTGAGAGCAGGGGCCACTATGTGGCTCTGAAAGCAGGGGCCGCTATGTGGCTCTAAGAGCAGGGGCCGCTATGTGGCTCTGGGAGCAGGGGCCGCTATGTGGCCCTGAGAGCAGGGGCCGCTATGTGGCTCTGAGAGCAGGGGCCGCTATGTGGCTCTGAAAGCAGGGGCCGCTATGTGGCTCTGAGAGCAGGGGCCGCTATGTGGCTCTGAAAGCAGGGGCCGCTATGTGGCTCTGAAAGCAGGGGCCGCTATGTGGCCCTGAGAGCAGGGGCCACTATGTGGCTCTGAGAGCAGGGGCCGCTATGTGGCTCTGAAAGCAGGGGCCGCTATGTGGCTCTGAAAGCAGGGGCCGCTATGTGGCCCTGAGAGCAGGGTCCGCTATGTGGCTCTGAGAGCAGGGGCCGCTATGTGGCTCTGAAAGCAGGGGCCGCTATGTGGCCCTGAAAGCAGGGGCCGCTATGTGGCTCTGAAAGCAGGGGCCACTATGTGGCCCTGAGAGCAGGGGCCGCTATGTGGCTCTGAGAGCAGGGGCCACTATGTGGCTCTGAGAGCAGGGGCCGCTATGTGGCTCTGGGAGCAGGGGCCGCTATGTGGCCCTGAGAGCAGGGGCCGCTATGTGGCCCTGAGAGCAGGGGCCACTATGTGGCTCTGAGAGCAGGAGCCACTATGTGGCTCTGAGAGCAGGGGCCACTATGTGGCTCTGAAAGCAGGGGCCACTATGTGGCTCTGAGAGCAGGGGCCGCTATGTGGCTCTGAAAGCAGGGCCCACTATGTGGCTCTGAAAGCAGGGGCCACTATGTGGCTCTGAGAGCAGGGGCCGCTATTTGGCCCTGAGAGCAGGGGCCACTATGTGGCTCTGAAAGCAGGGGCCACTATGTGGCTCTGAGAGCAGGGGCCACTATGTGGCTCTGGGAGCAGGGGCCACTATGTGGCCCTGAGAGCAGGGGCCGCTATGTGGCTCTGAGAGCAGGGGCCGCTATGTGGCTCTGGGAGCAGGGGCCACTATGTGGCTCTGAGAGCAGGGGCCACTATGTGGCTCTGAAAGCAGGGGCCACTATGTGGCCCTGAGAGCAGGGGCCGCTATGTGGCTCTGAGAGCAGGGGCCACTATGTGGCTCTGAAAGCAGGGGCCACTATGTGGCCCTGAGAGCAGGGGCCGCTATATAACAATAATTGACTAATAGATGCCAATAAGCTCTTAACAATAACAATGTTTTATATATTTTATGTGTCTATTCATCTGGTCAACATAGAACATTTCTTTAGTTGAGAGATTTTTTTTTTACTTGTTATTTCCCCAGTTTTCAGAATAAAAACAACCCGTCTCTGTTTTACACAATAGCCTGAAGCGGTTTGCAAAAAGTGTGTTATATTTTTCTTGTGAGTAGTTTGGGTCTTTTTTAGTAAAATCCTTATTAATAGATTTTGACTAATGTTGTGGAGCTGAAACTTTAGAAAACAGACAGTAAGTTATAACATGGCATCTGTCATGATGGGTTCACTAAAAGCGACCCAAGAATGCAGAACACCACTGACGGACACAGGGATGAAAGTTTAACAAGTTTATTGAAGCACAAGCACACAGAATATACTGGTTCAGGTTCGGGGCCTGGATACTGGTTCACCGGAGTCTGCGTGAGAGACAGTTCAGTTAGCGTTGCCAACAGAGGTTTGATTTCCTGAAGTTTACTGATTGTACCTTGAGGGTTCTTGAGGTTAGCTTTGGGAGAGTCTCTGTTGGATCTGGAGAAGAGTTTATCAGCAGAGTCTGTTTGCTGCTTCAGCGTCTCACGTCTACTTAGAACAGACCTTGGCTTTGGGTTTCCCAGCTCTAGTCCAGAGCTGCTTGGAAGTTCTCTGTGATTCTTCAGGTTTGGCTCTGAGGGTCGGCTCGGCAGGTTAGCTCTTCCTGAGCTTTCACAGAGGAGGCACAGGTTTCCTGGAAGACAGAGACAAGGGTTAGAATCCAAGCTGGATTCAAAAGTCATAGAGTTTCACTGAGGATCTAGGCTTAAGCGCTGACTTAAGCGCCGTGCTCACATCTACGCACCTCTGCATGTAGGAACATACATGGCGGTCCGGAAGAGGTTGATGGGCAGGAACGCTCGTACTCCTCGATAAGGGCAGGATCGAGGATGTACGAGCCCGGAACCCACTGGCGATCCTCCGGTCCGTAGCCCTCCCAGTCGACGAGGTACTGACATGCGACCTCGTCGACGGGAGTCCACAATGCGACGGACAGTGAAGGCCGGATGACCATCGACCTCCAGGGCGGGTGGTGGGGAGTCGGACGGTGGGCACAGAGGGCTCGAAGAGACAGGCTTGACTTGGGACACGTGTAGGTTGGGTGGATTCGGAGGGACTGAGGTAGTTGGAGACGGAGACATCCCCTTGAGGGGAATGTCTCGAGTGGACAGCCATACCTCCTGGCCCTCAGTGTACTCGGGGGCGGGGCGTCTCCTGGCGTCGGCGAAGCGTTTACTGGACTCTGTTGACCGGTTGAGGGTGGCGATGGTTTCTCTCCAGATTTTTTGGCAACGGCGGATGTGTTGGTTTACGGACTGGACCGAAATCTCTCTCTCGTCTGCGGGGAAAAGAGGTGGTTGATAGCCGAGACTAACCTGGAATGGGGATTGTCCGGTGGATGCAGATCTGAGGGAGTTGTGTGCGTATTCTATCCAAGGGAGAAATTGGCTCCAGTCCACGGGATTGTTTGAAGTGAGGCAGCGAAGGGTTAATTCCAACTGCTGGTTCATTCTCTCAGTCTGACCATTAGATTGGGGGTGGTAACCAGAGGTGGGAGAGGGTTTGCAGCCGAGAGCAGAACAGAAAGCCTTCCAGACCTGGGAAATGAACTGAGGGCCTCTGTCCGAGAGGATCTCTTGGGGAATGCCGTGTAGCCGGAAAAGATGCTTGATAAGGAGCTGGGCAGTCTGCAAGGCCGTGGGAAGTTTTCTAAGGGGAATAAGATGGCAGGACTTCGAGAAACGGTCAACAATGGTGAATATGGTGGACATAGCTCGAGAGACAGGGAGACCGGTGACAAAATAAATGGCTATATGGGACCAAGGACGCGAGGGAACAGGAAGCGGCTGGAGCAGGCCAGAAGGAGGTTGGTGTGAGGCTTTGTTACGGGCACATGTGGGGCAAGCCAACACATACTCCTTGACGTCCCTATGGAGAGTGGGCCACCAGAAGCGTCTTGAGATAAAGGCTACTGTTCTGCTGACTCCTGGATGAGCAGAGAATTTGGCGGCGTGCATCCAATGGATGAGACGGGACCTGACGGAAGATGGAACATAGGTTCGGTTAGTGGGACCGTTACCTGGGTCGGGTTCAGTGGCCAGGGCTGAGTTGATGAGGTCAGTTATTTCCCAGTTGACCACCCCCACTGTGCAGGAAGCCGGAAGAACAGGTTCAGGTGTCTCGGGATGATCGACGGAGTAGAGACGAGAGAGAGAATCGGGTTTGACATTTTTGGATCCGGGTCTGTAGGAGATGATGAGATTGAACCGAGAGAAGAAAATTGACCACCTGGATTGGCGAGGATTAGCCTGTTTGGTTGACTGGATGTAAGCCAGGTTCTTGCGGTCGGTCCATACAAGAACCGGATGCTCAGCTCCTTCCAGCCAATGTCTCCATTCCTCCAACGCCAGTTTGATGGCCAGAAGCTCTCGGTCACCCACATCGTAATTTTGCTCTGCAGAAGAAAGTCTACGGGAGAAGAAAGCACAAGGGTGTATCTTTTGATCTGAATCTAGTCTCTGGGATAGTACTGCTCCAACACCAGAATCTGAAGCATCCACCTCAAGAATAAACTGCTTCGCTGGGTCAGGTTGCATAAGCACAGGTGCTCTGGAAAACAAGGACTTTAATTTATCAAACGCTGCTTGAGCCTCAGGAGTCCACTGAAAAATGCGTTTGACAGAGGTCAGAGAAGTTAATGGAAGGGCGGTCTGGCTGTAGTTTCTGATAAACCGACGATAGAAGTTAGCAAAACCTAAAAACCTTTGTAGCTGTTTGCGGTTCTCTGGAACTGGCCAGTCAAAAACTGCCTTAATTTTGTCCTCAGAAGGTTTTACCTGGCCGCCCTCGAGCACAAACCCCAAAAAGGTGACTGAAGGTTGATGAAATTCGCACTTATCGGCTTTCACGAACAGTTTGTTCTCCAGCAGTCTCTGCAAAACAAGGCGGACATGTTTCTTGTGTTCATCGAGGTTCTTGGAGTAAATGAGAATGTCATCAATGTACACGAAAACAAATACATTGAGAAAGTCTCTGAGAACATCATTTACGAGGGGCTGGAAGCAAGCTGGAGCGTTAGTTAGACCAAAGGGCATTACTAGATATTCGAATTGGCCCAAGGGTGTTTTGAAAGCTGTTTTCCATTCGTCGCCTTCACGGGTCATAAGGAGATGATAAGCGTTTCTTAAATCCAGTTTAGAAAACACCGTAGCTCCCTGTACAGGTTCAAACGCAGAGGCAAGGAGAGGAAGTGGGTATTTGTTCTTAACTGTAATCTGATTCAAACCTCGATAGTCAATACAAGGTCTCAGGGAACCATCCTTCTTCCCCACGAAGAAGAACCCGGCGCCCAAATGGAGAGGAAGATGGACGGATTATTCCAACAGCTAATGATTCGTTGATGTATTTTTCCATGGTTTCTCTTTCGGGCTTGGAAATATTATACAATCTGCTGCTGGGTAGAGGAGCACCAGGTAAAAGTTCAATGGCGCAATCGTATGGTCTGTGTGGAGGTAGGGACGTCGCACTGACCTTACTGAAGACAGGGGCTAGGTCATGGTACTCAGAAGGAACAGAAGAAAGGTCAGGAGAGTCCATCTCCCCCCCACCTCTAGGAGACCCCACCAAGGGGGCAGCAGAACGAAGGCATGTTTCATGGCATGAGATGGACCATGATTCCAGGTGACGTTCAGTCCAGTTAATGTGAGGATTATGCTTCTCCAACCATTCGAAACCAAGCACCAGCGGGGAACATGCAGAGGGAAAAACAAAAAATGTTATAGTCTCTCGGTGGTTACCTGACAGAAGTAGCTCGAGGGGCTGAGTTTGATGGGTAACTTGATGGAGTCTTTTTCCGTCAATAGCGGATACACTGAGAGGCTGAGTCAGAGGAATGGTTTCTATTTGGAGTTGCTGGACGAGGTTAGAATCGATTAAGTTACGTTCACAGCCTGAGTCGATGAATGCAGAAAAAGAGAGGTTTTGATTAGCACAGAACAACGTGGCAGGAAGTAACAGTCGAGGAGATTTCTTAGTGTTTATCTGGCCCGCCAGACTCCTCAGATCTTCTGGCGGGCCCAGGCTTTAGATTTAGCCGGGCAGGAAGCGATGAGGTGTCCACTCTCACCACAGTAGATACATAGTTTGCTTAGAAAACGCCTTTGCCTCTCCTCTGGGGTGAGCCTAGTGTGTCCCACCTGCATGGGCTCAACATCCCTTTCGCCTGGATGAGAGGCTTGAATAGGCAATGGTAGAGTCTGGGACTTAGGCCTCTGAATGGGCAGCTGCTCTGTAGAGGAAGAACAAACAGTCACGGTATGTGAGGCAGAAGAAAGTGTACCCTGCTTCTTTGAACTGTTTCTGGCACGAATTCTATTATCCAATCTAATGGAGAGGCGAATTAGATCTTCGAGGGTAGTTGGTTCGTCAAGGGTTGCGAGCTCATCTTTAATGTGCTCATTTAATGCCATGAAAAAGGCTCCCTTTAGAGCGCTTTGGTTCCATCCGGAAGCTGCCGCTTTAACCCGGAAGTTAATGGAAAATTCAGCCACCAAAGAGTTTCCCTGTTTTAGGTTGAAAAGAGCTCTGGAATCAATAGTTTGGTCAGTTTCTTGGTTAAACACCTGGGTAAATTCGGAGATGAAATCAGAGTAGTTGCAGTTTAAGCTATCGTCAGTGGCAAATCTTGCCTGAGCCCACTCCAAGGCTCTTCCTGTTAGCTGAGAGAGAATAAAGGTTATCTTCTTGTAATCCGTGGGAAAGCTGCCAGGAGAGTTCATAAAAATCAAACGACACTGAAATAAAAATCCTTTGCAATCTTTCATGTTACCAGAAAATCTTTCTGGAAGACTAGGGCGGAACTCAGATGACGTCACTGCTGGTGACCTCGGAGGTGGAACTGGACCCGGAAATGGTTGTGGTACTGGTGTAGCGTTAGCATTGTTCAAACGACTGGTGAAGTTTCGGACAACATGATCTTGGAATTCTATGCGGGAGTTTAACTCACTCAGAGCTTGAACTTGTCTGTGGATTTGGGCATCCCGCTCCTCCAAATGTTGACGGAGATGTTCTGCTGGGCCTTGAGTTTGGCCGCAGTGTTCTGTCATGATGGGTTCACTAAAAGCGACCCAAGAATGCAGAACACCACTGACGGACACAAGGATGAAAGTTTAACAAGTTTATTGATGCACAAGCACACAGAATATACTGGTTCAGGTTCAGGGCCTGGATACTGGTTCACCGGAGTCTGCGTGAGAGACAGTTCAGTTAGCGTTGCCAACAGAGGTTTGATTTCCTGAAGTTTACTGAGTGTACCTTGAGGGTTCTTGAGGTTAGCTTTGGGAGAGTCTCTGTTGGATCTGGAGAAGAGTTTATCAGCAGAGTCCGTTTGCTGCTTCAGCGTCTCACGTCTACTTAGAACAGACCTTGGCTTTGGGTTTCCCAGCTCTAGTCCAGAGCTGCTTGGAAGTTCTCTGTGATTCTTCAGGTTTGGCTCTGAGGGTCGGCTCGGCAGGTTAGCTCTTCCTGAGCTTTCACAGAGGAGGCACAGGTTTCCTGGAAGACAGAGACAAGGGTTAGAATCCAAGCTGGATTCAAAAGTCATAGAGTAACACTGAGGATCTAGGCTTAAGCGCTGACCAACTGGAACAACACTGCGGCGTTGAGGCAAGGTCTGAAGACAGCTTAAGTAGTGGATCCTCTGATGATCTTGATGAGCTGCAGCTGTGCAGGAGGCTCCCTCAGAGGATCCACGGCGGACTCTGCTGGAGAAAGGTGGGATTTCTCCAGCTCCCAACAGCATCATTAAACTCACTGGTGTGAAAAAGCTCACTGGCCGTGCTCACATCTACGCACCTCTGCATGTAGGAACATACATGCAACTTTGGGAACTTTAGCTCTGCAGCAAGGTCAGCCACAGACTGCAGCACAGATGCCTGATTTGAATACTGCCGACTAATTAAATAGAAGTCAATAAACGATCCCCTGCTGATCTCTGTGTTCCCAATAAAGGAGTTAGCAGGTCATTAGTAGAGCAAAATAAAGAACACCAGGTGTTTTATCTGACCCATGTTTAAAAAGAGCTGATGGGAAGTAGGTCACCGGGTTGTGAGCGGCATGTTTATTATTTATAAACATATTTTATAGTGTAATGATGATCATCTTTTTAAATCTTTACTCTTTTATATCTTCTTCTACATGTGGTCATTTGCTCGACCTTTAAAAGGACCAAATGTTATTAGTCTTATTAGTCTTTATTGTAAATTCCTTTCAAATCTGATTAATGTTCAGTAGCAGCCATTCAATATGGCCCTTCCCAGCAAACAGCAGCTGAATGGCAGCCCACAACCCTGCAACTCCCAGCAACATCCCCTCCGATGGCGCTTCTCTTTAGATCTTAATGTCCACAAATCATGACAGAAAGAATATTTTAGTACAAAGATTGACTTTTGACTGGATGATCTGGTGAACTGTAATGTGCTTTGAGATGACGTGTTGTGAATTGGCGCTAATAAACTGAACTGAATTTAAATTAAATTGATGTTTAAAAAGGAATTGTAGGGGACCAGCCAAGGACCAGCCAAGGACCAGTCAAGGGTCAGTCAAGGACCAGCCAATGACCAGTCAAGGGTCAGCCAAGGACCAGCCAAGGACCAGCCAAGGGTCAGCCAAGGACCAGCCAAGGACCAGTCAAGGACCAGCCAAGGACCAGTCAAGGGTCAGCCAAGGACCAGCCAAGGCTCAGCCAAGGACCAGCCAAGGACCAGCCAAGGGTCAGCCAAGGACCAGCCAAGGACCAGTCAAGGGTCAGCCAAGGACCAGCCAAGAACCAGTCAAGGGTCAGCCAAGGACCAGTCAAGGGTCAGCCAAGGACCAGCCAAGGACCAGTCAAGGGTCAGCCAAAGACCAGTCAAGGGTCAGCCAAGGACCAGCCAAGGACCAGCCAAGGGTCAGCCAAGGACCAGCCAAGGACCAGTCAAGGACCAGCCAAGGACCAGTCAAGGGTCAGCCAAGGACCAGCCAAGGACCAGTCAAGGGTCAGCCAAGGACCAGTCAAGGGTCAGCCAAGGACCAGTCAAGGGTCAGCCAAGGACCAGTCAAGGGTCAGCCAAGGACCAGCCAAGGACCAGCCAAGGGTCAGCCAAGGACCAGCCAAGGACCAGTCAAGGACCAGCCAAGGACCAGTCAAGGGTCAGCCAAGGACCAGTCAAGGGTCAGCCAAGGACCAGCCAAGGGTCAGCCAAGGACCAGCCAAGGGTCAGCCAAGGGTCAGCCAAGGGTCAGTCAAGGACCAGCCAAGGACCAGTCAAGGGTCAGCCAAGGACCAGTCAAGGGTCAGCCAAGGACCAGCCAAGGGTCAGCCAAGGACCAGTCAAGGACCAGTCAAGGACCAGCCAAGGGTCAGCCAAGGACCAGCCAAGGACCAGCCAAGGACCAGTCAAGGGTCAGCCAAGGACCAGTCAAGGGTCAGCCAAGGACCAGCCAAGAGTCAGCCAAGGACCAGCCAAGGGTCAGCCAAGGACCAGCCAAGGACCAGCCAAGGGTCAGCCAAGGACCAGTCAAGGGTCAGCCAAGGACCAGCCAAGGGTCAGCCAAGGACCAGCCAAGGGTCAGCCAAGGACCAGCCAAGGGTCAGCCAAGGACCAGTCAAGGACCAGCCAAGGACCAGTTCTGCACAACACACCTGATGGTCCCAACCCCATTTATAAGGCAAGAAATCCCACTTATTAAACCGGACAGGGGAAACCTGTGAAGTGAAAACCACTTCAGGCGACGACCTCTGGAAGTGCCAAGAGTGTGCAAAGCAGTAATCAAAGCCAAAGGTGGCTACTTTGAAGAACCTTTGATATAAATATATAAATTTTTCATGTAATATTTGAATTCAGTCTGTGGTTGATGTGTTGAATAGATCTGTAAATAGGGTATGCATCATAAACCTGGCTACAGTCTATACTTTTAGAGATGGTGGCTGCTGAACAGGGAGTGCAATCACTGGATGCAGGTGAGCTTGAAGCAGAGACCCATCTGAAACATGTTGGACAGTTGGTCCCAAGAACCGGGTTTGAAAACCACTTTATGTGTTTTAATCCGCACTGTCTGATTGTCCCGGAGAAGCTATTGGATATGATTATAACAGAAAGTTGTTAGAATCAGTTAATGAGCTGAGCCATGTGGGGAGCGTCAGAGCCGGGTGGCTGGTAGTCAAGTTCTCCTGATTGAGAGCCGCTTTAATCACGCTTCATTAGGTTTAGTTTACAGAGCAAAGCTTCCCATTTAGAGCACAAGCAGAGGGGGGGCTAAAACACAAGCTAATTAAAAGTTTCAACTTGGAGGCATGCTGACTGTGAATCACTTAGGATGTTGCTGGTAGGCTTACTGTTGATCTCAAGCTGCTAAAGCAGTTGATTAAAAGAAATAATAAATAATAATGATGCTGCAAAGTAAATGTACTGCAGAGTGCAGTAAAGGCACCTGTGAGCGGGTTGGGGTGAGAGTTAGTGAGAGGTAGTGAGAGTTAGTGAGAGGTAGTGAGAGGTAGTGAGAGTTAGTGAGAATTAGTGAGAGTTAGTGAGAGTTAATGAGAGGTAGTGAGAGGTAGTGAGAGTTAGTGAAAGGTAGTGAGAGTTAGTGTGAGTTAGTGAGAGTTAGGAAGAGTTAGTGAGAGGTAGTGAGAGTTAGTGAGAGGTAGTGAGAGTTATAGAAAGGTAGTGAGAGGTGGTGAGAGTTAGTGAAAGGTAGTGAGAGTTAGTGTGAGTTAGTGAGAGGTAGGGAGAGTTAGTGAGAGTTAGTGAGAGGTAGTGAGAGGTAGTGAGAGTTAGTGAGAGGTAGTGAGAGTTATAGAAAGGTAGTGAGAGGTGGTGAGAGTTAGTGAAAGGTAGTGAGAGTTAGTGAGAGGTAGTGAGAGGAAGTGAGAATTAGTGAAAGGTAGTGAGAGTTAGTCAGAGTTAGTGAGAAGTAGTGAGAGTTAATGAGAGGTATTGAGAGGTAGTGAGAGGTAGTGAGAGTTAGTGAGAGGTAGTGAGAGTTATAGAAAGGTAGTGAGAGGTTGTGAGAGTTAGTGAAAGGTAGTGAGAGTTAGTGAAAGGTAGTGAGAGTTAACTGAAAGGTAGTGAGAGGTAGTGAGAGTTAATGAGAGGTAGTGAGAGTTAGTGAAAGGTAGTGAGAGTTAGTGAAAGGTAGTGAGAGTTGATGAGAGGTAGTGAGAGTTAGTGAAAGGTAGTGAGAGTTAGTGAAAGGTAGTGAGAGTTAATGAGAGGTAGTGAGACTCAATGAGAGGTAGTGAGAGTTAGTGAAAGGTAGTGAGAGTTAACTGAAAGGTAGTGAGAGTTAATGAGAGGTAGTGAGAGTTAGTGAAAGGTACTGAGAGTTAGTGAAAGGTAGTGAGAGTTAATGAGAGGTAGTGAGACTTAATGAGAGGTAGTGAGAGTTAGTGAAAGGTAGTGAGAGTTAATGAGAGTTAGTGAAAGGTAGTGATAGTTAGCTCCCGCCTGCTAGGGTCAGGCTATAGGAAGCGTCCTCCTTATTCTTCATCTTTCCTCTTATTAACAGCAAACAAAGCGATAAGCAGTCATGTGCAAAAGGCTTAAGCTTTGGGGGGGGTGCAGGGATAAAAACTCCCGAGAGAGCCTGGCTGTTGCTATGGCAACCAGCCCTGGTACATCTGAAAAATGAGGCAGATTTAATGTTGAAGGACAGTCTCTTTTGTCTTTGTTCTTCATTGAAGCGTCTGTGAGGTGATCAAAGGTGTGACAGGTAGATGAAGCACGATAGCAAAGCAGACAGGGTGGGGGGGACAGAACAAAGGAATATAGGAGGAGGGGGAGTTATGTCAGTGGATACTGTGTTTAAATCAGAGGCTATAGTCCTTCCTTTGACCTCAGAAGCTATGGCTGAAATAAATAGTAGATTCCCCCACATGTGTGACATAGAAGCTTATTTTATTAGCAACAATTTAGGCAACATATTCACAATGAGCCCAGTGACGTATTCTGGGTTTATTTACGGCGCTTCTTCTCAACAGAGATAAACCTCCACCCCCGTTCCTCCCTGAAATCTCAGAGTATCAGAAGTAGGTTACACACAGGAAAGCAAACGGCTCATGAAGGACGGCAGAGTAGGGAAAATAAAGAGCACAGAAGGCTGATGTTACATGAGAGAAGAAGAACAAAAGGAACATGACATATTGCACATCAGAGTTTGCTTTTTACTTAGAGAACTTAACCTTAACTTTAAACCTAAATGTGTTTAAACTAGAGAGACAGTCTTTTCTTTAATTGGCAGACTGTATTTTGAGCTATAGTACGCTGTTCCATAAGGTCATTTGGAAGTTTCATAATAACCTAAATTAATACAGTTGTGCAAAATTCTTATAAAGAAAAGATTCTTCAGTTGAATTTTTTTTATTTAATTCACTTTATTTCTATGGCGCAAATTTACAACACATGTCATCTCAAGGCACTTTATAGAGCCAACTAAACCAGATCATCCAGTCACATCTATTCAAAGTTTTCTATCTAAGGAAAACCAGCTGATTGCATCGACTCATTGACTCTTCAGCAATCCCTCACACTAAGCATGCTTGTAGCGACAGTGGAGAGGAAAAACTCCCTTTGAACAGGAAGAAACCTCCAGCAGAACCAGGCTCAGTGTGAGCGGCCATCTGCTGAGGCCCACTGGGGTTCAAGGAGACAGAAGCAGACATAGAAAAAGAAGCATAGATACAAAAGGCAACTGTCAACCAGCTTGGGTTGGTTCTGAATCTAATTTAAAGAGATAATCCCTGAGAAGTTGATCTAAAGAAGGCCTTTTAAAATCCCTCAAACCCACAGATTCAAGGAGATTATTGCTTCTATAAAACACTTACCCCAAATATTGCCCATGGAATAAAGAAAAATAAACATAAACACACAAAACAACAATCTGTTGGCAATAACAAAAAAGTGAGAACTATTTCTCCCACCATGGTTACCAAGCAACCATGGTTCTCGTTAATATCGTAGACCTGCACCGGTCAATCACAGGCCTCTCTCTGGAGCTAAGGCACCACAGAGGTAGAGGCAGCATCATGCTGGTGTTAGCTTAGGAGGAGAGCTTAGCAGGGGCGGTTCTAGGATCACAGATTTACGGTTGCTGAGCACCCAGACAGCTGTCTGGACCAGAAAGATACATTTCACTGTTTTCTACACACATTTTCTACATTTTTGAACTTCCTTAGTGCCTTTTGCCAATAATTGACTCTATCACTCACCAACACATCCTTTCTGACGGGCAATACCAAAACTTACCTGGATTTTCCTGATTTACACCTTGCTCCTCTCCTTCCCTTGTACAACTTTTTTTCCGAGCTTTTATTTTCATTCCACTGTCACAAGTACCGAGCAACGAAATTCTCTCTCTGCATTTAACCCATTCATTTGGGGAGCATTGGGCTGCCACTGTGCGGCAATCGGGGAGCAGTGTGGGGTTGATGGTCTTGATGGTCTTGTGTGAAAGTGTCTGAAAGGGCAATGGAGGCTAGTTGTTTGCTAGCGGAGCTTATCGCAAAGCGAAAGAAGCCTCAAACAGTAGAGACTGTAATGCTGGGTGTTACAACCCAATTCGTCCCGTAAGCACCATCCGTACCATCCACTCATTTTTGGACGCACAACCAGATATACATCCCGGTTTCCATAAATAAATACATTTCTATGCTTTTTACATTTTCTCTGTTAAACTGCTTCTGACATCATCATGGGACACGCTCAGAGCGGTCCGGAAAAATAGGATTAAACATGTTTATTGTTTTTTTCTGTAGGTTACACTCTATGTACTACAGAGTATTAGGGCGAGAGAATACATTTGTAACATCACAAGAATAAAGTTGTAAAATTACGAGATTAAAGTCATCATAGAACAACCTGTTTCAGAAAGAAAGCTTGAAGCTCCGCCCAGCAGATGACGGCCGACCAGCTCCACCAATCAGCAACCAGAGTCCACTTTGACATCCTGCCCAGTTTGATGCTGCTGCTGAAAGATTTCCTGATTTGTCAAACCAATGCTAAAGTATAAGGAAGAGGATTAGGGCCACTGGGAAAAAAATAGGTTATCTGATTTTTAAATTTTATTTCAGTTTAGTATGGGAAAGAAATCTGACTTTAATCTCAGAATTCTGACTTTTTTCCCCCCATGTTAAACTGAAATAAAATTTACAAATCAGTTAACTTTTTTTTTTTGGCCCTAATCCTCTTCCGTAAAAGTAGAACTTCACATGATGCTCCTCGTTTTAGGGAAGAAAGGGCTTCTTGTTAGAGTTGTCATAAAATACAACTTTTTTTCAACTTTTTAGGACCTTATTCTCGTAATTTTACAACTTTATTCTCGAAATAGAAAAAAATAAATCTCTATCCTCGCCCTTACACTCCTTCGTAATATAGCATAAAGCTAACACAAAAGAGAAAAAAACTACCACTACCAAATTCTCTGAATATTTAGATTTTTTAATTTTTTCCCCCCTTTTTCATCCCTGTAAGAAAATAAAAACATTCCTCAATTAGTTGAGTTTATCTGAACACAATCATTAAGATGTTTGAGGTTAGATTCTATAATCAGGATTTTTCCTCCTATAAACACAGGTGCATTTTTTTTTTCCAAAATGTGAATACATGGTTGTTTAATGATGAAGCAGCATCAG
>NW_024038334.1:0-50000 GCF_016077235.1 Cyprinodon tularosa
AGCCCCGTATAAGGGCTAAATATTTTAGCTTCTTGGATTTATTGGCAACAAACTTTTAGATGTATTACCGCCACTGACTGGTATGGAGTGTGGTTCGTGATGTTTTGTATACATAACATAAATTCAAAGAAAAAAAAATACACACAAATATACCTACTTTCAGTGGTGTCAAAAGTACACATTTGTTACTTAAGGATACTGCAGTTTAAAAACACTCTGGTAAAAGTTGAAGTATCAAGTTGACCTCTTTACTCAAGTAAGAGTGGAAAAGTATATGCTCCAAAAACTACTTAAAAGTATAAAGTAACCTTTAAAAAAAACAGCCTGATGCCACTATATGATTTGAAAGCTCAATTTTTTGACTATTTCGGAAAATCCTTTGAGATAGGGCCAAGGATGAGGGAGGTCTTGTTGGTCTTCATCTCTCGATACGCTCTCGCCTGTGTCCGACCTTTCAGACATTTCAACATCTTTTTCTGAATCCGAGGGTCATGGGGAGAGGAGACACGGGATGAAACAGGTAAAAACTGATTATCTATCTATAGAGAAACTAAATCATAATGAAAGCACAATGTTGCTAGCATAGCTGCAATGCTGATTTTGAGATGATAAAAATCAGGTTGCAGAAAGTTATTTCTCTAACTATGATGTTAGTTAGGCCTGACGTCTCAGGATCATAAAGACATATTTGCGGTCAACTATGACAGAAAAGAGACGATCAAGTTTGGTTGAACTCAAATCAAAATGCACAAAGGCATTGGATCTAAATAAAGTTGTGAAGCGTTTTGCTGAGCAACATGGAAATCGCCGCATTCAGCTGTTATAGGTATTTTAACTTTATGTTATGCTCTCTGGTGAGCCTTTACACAGCTGTTACATTTTGTTTTGGAACCTGAGAAAATCTGATATTTCATTTAATAAAACCAAAAGTGTTAAAAGTTAAGTTAAAAATGTGATACTGGTGTAAATCCTGCTTATTATGAAGCAGTGTTGTTTCTTTTTTTGTATACATAGTATGAAACTATCCAGAAATGACCTGTATGAACCTACTCACTAAATGTTTTGTATTTTTTCAGACTGAAAGCAAAATGTATTTTTATGTTGCTTCTTTTCAGATTTGTAGAGATTTTGATGTAACATACAGTACCTGCCTTTTTGTTGATACAGCAGCTTTAGCTACAGCATATTTACATGCATGAAATGTCCCTTTCATGTTGCCTTAACTGCTGTATGTCAAGTTACTGAGGAACAAATGGGGTAAATGTGTGTTCAGAGTAAACATTACATGGATGTCTGGTACCTTGTTCGGGTGCCTTGACCCATTTATTTCTACTGTGTAGTTCTGCTCACTTTAGTACAGCTCAGTCCATAGATCTCTGATGGGTAACTTTTTCTTTCTATAGTTTCTTCTTGTGCAAAGCTGCCTCTCTGACAGTCAATCTCACACATCTGCGACTCAGCGCCTGTGTCTTACCTTAATACCTTTCCTGTGATAATTCCCCTCTAGAAGTAGTGTTATCATTCTTCTATCTCTTATTAAGTGAGATCACATTGTACGATGTATTACTAATATGAACTGTTTCACATGAAACACTTACTGTACATACTATTCTCACCAAACTGTGATTAAATTCAGGGTAAACAAATGCCATATGTTGCCACCACTCAAAAAATTCCTGCCTCCCTCTCGCCACCCCATAAAATTTTTGTAGCTCCGCCCCTGTTTTCTCCCATGATTTTTTTCTCCAAAACAGTTTTTTTTATAGATATTTTCCACATTTAATGCCTTCATTCATTTGCTCTTTATTTTTAGAAAC
Source organism: Cyprinodon tularosa (assembly GCF_016077235.1). Classification (NCBI taxonomy): domain Eukaryota; kingdom Metazoa; phylum Chordata; class Actinopteri; order Cyprinodontiformes; family Cyprinodontidae; genus Cyprinodon; species Cyprinodon tularosa. Next base: position 1,818 of record NW_024038334.1, read on the forward strand.
TACCAATAGGTTTCCATCTCTCAAAATCTTTTCCATTTCGACTTCTCCAATTTTCTTTTTATTTCTCTTGACGCCACAATGGGGCTGATGTTATCCTGTTCTTGCTCATTCTTCAGTTTTAATATTATTTTTAATTCCTCCCTCACAACTTTCCTCCTAACTATCCTTTCTTCATCTGAACTACTTCCTTCCAGTTCTCGTTTACTGCCTTGACTTCCCTTTTCTTCATCTGTTTTAGTTCTTCCACGTCCTCTCCCCATTGGTGTCCACCCTTCAAAGACATGTTTAAAATCTTCTTCTTCTTCTTTTTTTAATGGCGGTTGGCAAACAACTTATAGGTGCATTACCGCCACCTTCCAGAATGGAGTATGGATCAGACAAACTATTATATTCTCCCTAAAATACCCGTTCTTCTTAGAAAATTAAAAATACTCCCAAAAACTACATCCCCAGATGACCTTTGAAACAATTCCCTTATATCTAGTTTACTTTTATTCCTGTCTAACTCTCTACACAACATTTCTCTTTACTGAGTATATTTATTACATTCTAAAAATATGTGTTGGACAGTTTCTAATTTCCCACAAATACAACACCCTGTATTATGCTTATTCATTATTTTAAGAGTACTATTTAATCCTGTATGTCCGAATCTTATTCTAGATATAACATCTTCTTTTTTAATTCTATTACATTTTCTTAATTCTCCAACCTTTTTTTGAATACTATAATAAAATCTAGCATTCCCTCCTTTATTCCACTGTTCTTGCCATTTCTTCTTGAAATACATTTTTATAATATTCTTTAACTCATTTTTACTAATGTTAATGTTTACATCAATATCCTTTTTTACAGCACTCTTAGCAAAACTGTCAGCTAACTCATTACCGATAACACCAATGTGAGCAGGAATCCAGACTATGGCTCTGTTCGAAAACCTAGGACGCATCCTTAGAAGACCGGATTCGAAGGCCGATTACGTCATAGCGCGGCGCCGAGGTCTGGTCGGATTCCAAGAGTCCTCGTTATGCGGCCTTAAAATGCGTCCTTCTTTTTGCCCGATTTGAAGGACGGGTCCGATGTATCCTCGGTATTCTTGGATATCCCAGGATTCATTGCGAGACCAAGCAAGCTGTGATCAGAGGAAAGGTTACTTGGCGCCGAACAGTGGTGAAAATTGGAAGTTCAGTTTAATATAATACAACTCTGTGAATAGTTCCGTCTGAAATGAATGAAAATAGTTGTTTTAATAGTTACTGAGCAGGGGCGGACTTAGGAAATTTGGGGCCCTAGGCAAAGACAGGCATGGGGCCCTCTGAATTGAGAAGACAACATATAGAACAGACTCAGTATGCAGATACAGAAATTATAATAGAATAGACTTAGATTATTTGTTCTACCTTTTGTCGCTCTCTTCTTATCCTTTTTGTTGTGGTTTTCTTCTGTGTTCTTTTGTCCCTTTCTGTAGTAGTCTAGGCAAAGGCAGGCACGGGGCCATCTGAAATGAGAAAACAACACACAAAACAACAGGTCAATTATACAAATTGACATTTTAAGAGAATAAACATGCATTATTTTACCTTTTATCCCTCTCTTCCTGTCCCTTTTTCATGTCTGTTTCATTTTACTCTTTTTTTCTTTTGTTTTATTCTCTTCCTGTCTTTTTCTCAGTCTGAGAAAAAGACTGAGACTTTCTTATTCTTTTGTTTCTTTTACTCATATTCCTCCTTGTTTCCCCCTTATCTCTTCCTGTCCCCTTTTCTTGTTGTTTTCCTCTTAATGTTTTGTCCCTTTTTCCTAGTGGTTGTATTCTCTTTCTCCCTAAAATTTCATTTTTCGAGCCTTGGCCTCAGCAAATCTTGCAATGAGAAGATCCATATCCACTGACTTCCTGACTTCTTGCTCAACGGAGAGAACAGCGAGTGCAGACAGCCTTTCCTGTGACATTGTTGACCTTAGATATGTTTTAATTAGCTTCAGCTTTGAGAAACTTCTCTCACCTGAAGAGACTGTCACAGGTAGAGTGAGCAGAAGTCTGAGAGCTATACTCATATTTGGATAAAGGTCTAGGATATTCTCCTTATACATATAATCAAGCATCTCAGATGGTGATGAGATATGTATGGGGAAGGATCTAACTGCTCCCTTTACCTCAAGTTTCATATCCTCTGCATCAATGTCATCCATCGTCTGCTCAAGTCTCTGGCAACATTCATCCAGCTTCCCTTCCTTCTCAGTGCTTCTCATGACATCAGTGGAGTAGAGAAATCCATACAGCTCATAAAAGGTTTCCATGTGTGAAAATCTCTCCTTTAATGTCAATTAGAGGCAAGAAAAACTCTCTTTTTTAGGTCTCTTCTGCAGTGGATTGAAAATTATATATATATATATATATAAATATATATATATATATATATATATATATATATATATATATATATATATATATATATATATATATATATATATATATATATAAAATATATATATAAAATATATATATATATATAAATAAATAAAATATATAAATAAATAAATAAAAAAAAATATATATAAATAAATAAAAGATAAAAGGTGCATGTCACAGGAAAGACTAGTGATGTTACAAATGACAATTGCTTAAACTACAGAACAGTAAATTATTTAATTTATAATTAATGTGACCCTTAACATCCCCAGCTGTACACAATAAAACACATCAAATCAATGTCAATACAAAGCTCTAAAGCAGAGTGAGATGTTGGTAATAATTCCTTATGTTTTTTGAATGTATAACTTAAATTATTAAAGACTAAAACACCTAAAACTTATGGGTGATTTTACAACATTTAAAAGCCTGAGATTTTCCTGAAATTCAACATTAAAAACACCTAAATAATAGATTTTTCATCGTTTGTAGCAAATCCAAATGAAATTAGAAACTTACTTTAAAATGACCCATCTTCAATAAGGTAAATAAATACTTATCAATATAGGGGGAATGTCCCCTTTGACAGCTTAATACTCACTAGTTGTTTAACTCCACACGATGGATCCTCCTCAACAGGTGCCAGACTTGCCGCTGAGTTTTCAGCTGTTTGCGACAGGTTACTGCTGCTGCTGCTGCTCGCCGCTGCCGCAGTGAAGAAGCCGAACTCAGTCATTTTTGGTAACTTTGAAAGCAGCTTCCTACTTTCATTCTTTTTTTCTCCTCTTTTCAGCACCGCTAGGGTAACTTCTTTTCATCTTTTTTCTTTCCTTTCTTTTCTCTTCTCTGCTCTGCTCGTCTCGTCTCTTCGCGCCGTTTGTTTTTTCAAATAGTTTGCTGCCGTGTGTTTGGACCTTTCTGCCCATGCGCAGCAAATGGACTGAACCAATGTAGTGGACACTGTAGGAGGGGCCCCGAGACACACTTAATATTATAAGCATTCTAATGCCATTTTAGCGAAAGCATTTTTAAAAAAAACATAATTAATGTGCTCAAATAAGTAATTGCTGAATTAACCATACATGTAAAATGAGTTTTAGGGGGCCCCCCAGGAACTCGGGGCCCTAGGCAACTGCCTAGTTTTGCCTAATGGTAAGTCCGCCCCTGTTACTGAGTCAGATATGTGGCGGTAATGTTTGGTTTATCTAAAGGTTTTAATCTGTTACTGTGTAAATGGGTTTGGCTGTAATTTAAGGACAGATTCTAATATATTTGCAGGGTGGGGACTATAAATCTGATAGGATTTTTATCTTTTTATTGCTATTTTGCACAATATGCTTAACTTTGTATTTTTTGTTGTTGAATATTAGAGATTTTGCAGATATATTTTTTATAAATATATTGTTTAGATTTACTTATATCTTTCTACCCCTTTTATAGAATAGAATAGAAAATCCTTTTATTGTCCCACAATGGGCAAATTTACAGCAGCAGAAAGATTATTGAAAATGGTCACACAAATGTGGTTTTAACAATATAAAACTGGGGAATAAATAACCAATATGCAGCTATGGACATTTTTACAGTAATGGATATTTGAAAATAGCAGCAGCATCAGAGATGTGCAGAATGACAGCAGCATTTTATTTAACTGACTAAGGTTTCTATTATTACATTTGATTTTATCTGTTCCTGCTCCCAGCTGTTGGAACATTTATTCCATTCTGGATTCTTGTGAGTGTAGTCTTTGTTCACTTCACAATAAAAAAAGAAATAAATAAACAGTTTTGAAAACTTCTGTATTCATTCTTTTCCTGCTTTGTGTGTCAATGTTTACGGTTGCTAAGCAACAGAGCATACGGTGGTAAAACCCGCCCAAGGGTAGACCTGGTCGAATTTACAGCCAAAACTCTTCCGGTCTCCTTATTTTCAAGGACTTCGAAGGATCCAGTCTAGGTAGACCGCGTCCTGGGAGGACCCGTCCTAGGTTTTCGAACAGAGCCTCTGTTTAAAATCTCCGCAGGCGACTCTTCTTCTGTTGACGAATGGAATTTGCGGGGGCGCCGCCGCCTGGCTGAGAGGATTATTACACCTGAAATACTGAAGCCTGTCACTACCCGATTCGTTCTGCGCATGCGCGAACAGATATAAATCCGGGTGTCCATAAATAATGTAATTATGGTATTAAAACTACGTATTTCTATCCTTAACTCACTAAAGGATAGTAATACACATCTGTAAAAAATGTTTATGACTTTTATTTTTATGCTTTTCACATTTTCTTCTTTAAAGCGCTTCTCTGACGTCATCAGACTTTGAATTTGTTTTTTATTTAAACGCAGTAAGTACAAACAACTAAGGCAATAGCAACAGTACAAATCGTTGGAAGGCATAGTAGAGGCAGATAAAAAAAATGGAAGTACAAGGCATCAAAAACACTAACTTGCTCTATAAAGTTAAGGTTAACCATTGCTATTCCTGTTAGTTCAGATACAGCTGATAAAGCTTTCTCAAAATTGGTTAAATGGCCTATTCTACCTAAAGTCAAAGAAACACAATTTAAAGTTATAAACAAAAATTATCCTGTAGCAGAACTTTTAAGAAAAAGATTTGGTTTTAGGGTGGATCAATGTTCCTTTTGTAATAATAATAATAGTGAAACTCTTGAACATATGTTTGATCATATGTTTTAGCTGTGTCCTCCTGCTTCTGGAAAGAGATGAAAGATTGGATTTATTTGAAAATGAAGGATGTCCCCCCATTTGCACTGAATGATGTCATTTTTTATATGGACCATCTTCGCCAGCCTGTTTCTGATACTATTAATGTCCTCCTGCTGTTGGGTAAATATCATATCCACTGTGCTAAATGGAGAAATGCTAAACCTTCCTTTCATTGGTTTATTAATGACTTTAAAACCCTTTTTTTTTTTTTGTTCTCTTAAAAAAAATTTTAAAAAGACAAATATGCTTAAAAAACAAGTCTTAAATTCTCCCAACATCTGCTATTCTAATTGCATCTACTTTTTGTGTTTTCCATATTTCTATGGCTCTTTCTATGTTTGATTTAAATGTTGGCTGATATCAATCACCTGCTATTTGTTTTACTTTGTATTTTTCAATTATAATTAATCTTCATCTGTTTATATACGCTTTTATCCTATCTGAAAGTATTTTTTATGTGAATGTAAATGGCTTAATAAAAATTAAATCAACATTGCGGTCTCTGTAGTTTACATCTAATGCAGACATGCTTCAGTGCAAATTATTTTTTATTTATTATTTTTGAAAATCTAAACAAAACCCCGCAGTATTTTTAGTGTCGATCGACGTTCAGAGTAGGACTGGAAAGCAGAGCAGATCGTATCTATTTGGGTTTTAGTTCAAATGCTTTCATTGAATTATTAAAGTTGGGTTTTTATTATATTTATTTCCCCTTTTCGTTCCCATAATGTCAGAAAATCTAACGAAACAGAAACAGAACTGCACGGCGTATCTTTGGCGCCATCTAGTGGTTAAACTCAGTTTCGCATTCAGGCTTTGGTTTTGAAAATGTGAATTCAAGGAACTGACACAAATCTTTAGCCTTTTTAGATCATCTTACTTATTTTGGTAATAAAAAGAATGAAATATTTCACAAGTTTTTGATCTGTAAATTTGTTCTCACATGATGCTAATCAGCTTTTAGGTTAATTCCTGACTCTGTGACCCATTCCTGTCCTACAGATAGCTCCTCATATGTTCTTTGCTTCTGTTCTTCCACCTGCTTTCGAAAAAAACTGACCAGGTTCCTATTTTTTTTTTTTTTTTTTTTGACTGCATATTCAAAAGCATGTTGTTTTTTCACTGAATTATGTTATTTTTTATATGGACCATCTTCCCCAGCCTGTTTCTGATACTATTAATATCCTCCTGCTGTTGGGTAAATATCATATCCACTGTGCTAAATGGAGACATTCTAAATCTTCCTTTCATTGGTTTATTGATGACTTTTTTTTTTTGCTCTTTTAAAAAGATTTAAAAAAATTACAAATATGCCACAAAATTGAGACTTGATTTTTCCAAACATCTGCTATTCTAGGTGCGTTAACCTTTTTGTTTTTATTATTTCTATGGCTCTGTCTGTTTGATTCTTCTTTCTATTCTTCTTTTATTGTAATTTATCTTTATCTGTTCATGTTCACCCTTGCTATCTTCTCTGAGAGTATTTTTTTCATGTAAATGTTTTTGACTTAATTAATAATAATAATAATAATAATAATAATAATAATAATAATAATAATAATAATAATAATAATAATAATAATAATAATAAATACAAAAATTTATAAATTAAATTAATTAATAAATTAATTTTAAAAAAGTATTCCGGTGTAATCCAAAAGTAAAAGAAGTAAAATATAAAATTAGAAATAGTTATTATCCAACAGCAGAAACTCCTAAGAAAAGTTTTGGATTTGAAGAAGACTTTTTAAAACTCAAAAACACTTTATTTACAAAATTCAAACATATAAACAATTGAAAAACAGTGATTGACTGAAAAGATTGGGCAACAAAATAGTCCAGGAAACCATCGTTTTAGTCCAGGCATGTTTTTAATCTTTCTGTTGAAACATGGTTGGAAATTTATATCTGATTTTAATTTATTTATTTTTCATAGAATTCTTTATTATTTTTGTCAGATTGACGTTATTTCTCTTTGACTATTTTATTATTATTTTTTCCTTCATCAAACGTAGGGGGGGACAACTATTTTTCTCCATCTACTTTGTAATTAATTTATGGAAATATTTATCTTTAATTTATTTTAAGATATATTTATGTGTTTTTTCATTTATTCGTTCATGAATTTATTTCAAGATCTTTCCCTATTTTATCTTTTATTCTGTAAATCTAATATGATTTAGTATTTTTAATAATTCACAACACAAATCATCTCAAGGCACTATACAGATAAAAATTTAGGATAGTTTTACTTCTTAACCACTTCTTTTTTTCAGGACTTTTTTATATCATCTTATGCTGTTATATTGAAATGCGGGGGCAGTTTTCTCATTAGGGCTGTTGCAGCTTAAAGCTTTAACCACCATATAGATTATGTTTATCCAATCAAAACATTTAGTCTTCTGCAATATAGAAATACTGTTAGACATTTTGCACAAAGCTGATTTTTCCAGTTGAGTTTATCATCAATAATAAATCCAGAGAAATCAAACTTGATATTTCCAATTAAATAGTTTTAGGATATAGGCTGCTCTGTGGTGCAGTGGGTTGCACTGCTGCCTTGCAGCAGGAAGGTTCTGGGTTCTATTCCCAGGTACTCCAGCTTCCTCCCACAGTCCAAAAACATGACTGTTAAGTTAATTGGCCAAACTAATCTCTAAATTCTCCGTAGGTATGAATGATTGTTTGTCTCTGTGTTGCCCTGTGATGGAGTGGGGACCCGTTCAGGGTGTACCCTGCCTCTCGCCCATAGACAGCTGGAGATCGGCACCAGCACCCCTTGCAACCCCCACTTAGAAGATGGATAGTTTTAGGATTATAATATGATGGTTATGTACAGGAAGGTTGAGATCCTCAACAATAACCTGGTTTTGAACTGTAAACCCAGCTTTATCTTAATAACTTGTAAACAAAATCTTCTTGGTGTTAAAAGAAGCACAAAATGCAACCAGCTTTATAAAAGAAGAAAGTGGGATTTCCTCAAACACAATAAAGTCGATTTATAGTTCCAGAAAATAATGAGGGATGTGGTAGTCGGGGTGCTAGACTGAGCTACAAAGATGCACACAACAGTCAGAGAGCAATTTAAATAGATATATTGAAATAATATAAATAATAAACATTTTTCATTATTTGTACAAAGGCCCAGTGGATCCCTGAGAGACGGGGCTCAGTGACAGGAGCCAGGAATGAACACGGAGATCCTCCAGGGTGGCTCGTCTCCTACTGTCCTCCTCCAAACACAGGGCCAGAAAAGTCAGGCACTCTGGAAAGAGAAGCCAAGGGTTAATGGTCAGAAGCACAGGCGGGCGGTAACTAGCAAGGCACCTGCTGGTTATGTTCCTATACCTTTCGAAAGGTCTTTGTTGAACTTAATGAGGCCCCGTGTAAAACGTCTGGTGTCAAAGTGACGCCTGTGCAGCATTCGATACAGGATGATTCCCAGCTGCCAAACCGTGGTCGGAGAAGGTTTGTATTTCCTACTGCTGAACCACTCCGGGGGGGCGAATGCAAGAGTACCTGGAATACAGGCATAGTCAGAGCAGACTGTTATGCTTTGTTCGTCCATTTGCTTTCTAAAGGAAATGACTCAAAGAGGATCTCAGTTAAATGTTTAACAAAGTAGAAACCCACCACTAAAACGTCTGTAGACTTTGGTCGTCTGGAAGCTTCCACAGCCAAAGTCAATAATCCTGATTCGAGGCTCCTGGGATCCCATTTCCACCAGTGTGTTTTCACACTTCAGGTCTCGGTGAAAAATCTCCTTGTTGTGGAGGTCTATGGCAGCGTCCACCATCTGTTTCATAAGAATCTGGAATAAAACAATGAAAAATGTGTCTTTATCATTAAAGATCTCATCTTCAGTTGTTGAGATTAAATAAAACTTTAATAAATTTATTCTCCCCTTAAAGATTTCTTTGGTTTTTACATTTTGGTTTTTTTACTGATTAATGATTCAGATCATTAAGCAAAATGTATTATTAGAAAAAGATAAACTGAGTTATAAACAAAATGCATTTTCCATTGATCAGAGACAGAGAGAGAAGGTATCTAAACCCAGATGGATTATTTTCCCCTCAACCTAAAGACTGGTTGAGTCCTTTTTATTATGTTACACATTTATCAGAGATAAAAGTTGTTGCTGCCGCTGTTAAATGGAAAAAGCAGAAAAGCTCTTATTCTGCCAGCGAATGCAGACGTAGCAAAAACATCAAACCTCCAGCCTCCCTACCCTGGCCACGTCTTCCTCCAGGCGACCTCCTCTGCAGGACAAGTAATCCACAAGATCCATGGATGCTGGAGGCATTTCCATCACAATGACCAGGTCCTGATCCACATAGTACCACTCCAGGAGGGTGACGGCAGCAAACTCCCCCACTGAATTTGGCCCACCTCCGGCCTTCTGCATGAGGGCGACCTCCAGGGGAACACCGTCCACCTTAAAAAAACCACAATGACCTGATTGTGTAACTAACAGCAAAGGACAAATACTGTCTACTAGCATGACTGGGAGGCCGGCTGCTTCTAAACCAGTTCACTCACTTCACTCAGTCTGATTTGACCTCTCCTCATGTCGACGTACTTGATGGCCACCTGTTGGACACAAGCACAAGTGTTATCCTTTCTGCAGACATCGGCAGTGATGCTTTCAGGATGCCTGCTTAGATTTGAGTCAAAGACAGACAGAAGGCCAAGAACACAATATAATACCAACCGGTAATGAATCCTCCAGGCGAAGGCCAGCGTAGACGGACCCGAAGCCCCCTCTGCCAATCAGTCCAAGACGTTGGTATTTTCTCTCAAACTCAGCTAAGAGTGAACAGAGAAATCACCTGATTATAATAAAGCTGTGAATACTGTCAGATTATTGATGTTAATGATGATCTTCAGCAATCAGAGATGCAGACATCATGTCTGTTGCTTTCAATGAACCTCCAAACTCTTTGTTTCTGTTTGGGTTTTTCAAGGATCAGAAAATGTCTGCAGTTCCTTCTGTTTACATTCCTGTCGGGGGTTAAAATATTTTCCTTTTATATTTTCAGGATGGCTAAAATTATTCTTATGATTTCTTCAAATTTTAGTAAGCTAAACCTTCTTAAAAAAATAAGACTAATATCTATGCTGACGACCTGATTGAATTAGAAATACTTTGATAAATATTGAAAACTTTTCAAGTTATTCAACTGAGTTGAATTTAACTTTGACCATTTGAACCATTTGTGCAGGAACTCTGATATTTTAACCTGATTATAGCAGCAATTATTCTCTTATAGTAAGCATTAGAAATATTCAGAATCAACTTCTTTATACATATGAAGATCATTTTCCCATAAATGATTCATTAATACTGGATAAAGGAAAACTTTTCCCTCTTCTGTAACTTTTCACCTTCATTTACTCTCTAATCACAAACCAATGACTTTTATGGGAACTGATGTCAGAGTTGCACATCAGGATATTTGAATTAACTGTGAGGTAAATAAAAATTGATGCATGGTTTTCAGAATTTGATATAAATCTACGCCCACTGACCAGCTTCCCTGTGCCTGCTAAAGAGGAACAGTCCCACAGCATGACACTGCCACCATCCTGCTTTACACTGCCAATGGTTGATTATGGGGGTTATTACTGTTAGCTCTAGCTTTGCTATTAAAAGCTGTCTGGCTTTGAATTAAACCTTTAAACATAGAAGTTATAAGTTATCTTAACACTAAAACTGAGAAGTAGTAAAATAGCTTGTCTTTAGCCTAAGCAGAAAAAGGAAGGATGTTTGTGTTCCCAGTTCAGGAGTTGCTGGGGTGCATTTATTTCAGTGTTGGGCTCACATTTGTCAGAAACTGAGCTGCTGGTGCCTTGCTCTGGCTCAGAGACTCTCTGCCTCTTCTTAGAGGACTCTTCAGGGACATCGGCCTTTCTCTTCCTCTCCCTAATGGGTTTCAGCTCTTCCTCTGGCTCCCTGAGGCTGATACTGGTGCTGCTTATCACTACTATGCTGGCTGGTGCCCGTCCAGTAGAATTGCTCTTTCCCTTTTCACAATCAGAATCAGAAATACTTTAATAATCCCAGAGGGAAATAATATATACACATATGTATTTTAGTACTTTTGGTTTTTATGTTGGTACCTTTTGGTACTCTCTCACAAACTCTACAGACACAGCGTGATCTTGTCCAGCGGTGAGGCGGCTGAAGTTTTTGCAATTCTGTTTGCATAACTTTTTGTTCTCCAACTCTGTGACAACCTCCGCCTTTCTTTTCCTGCAGCTTGGTTCATCCAGACGGCTGCTGGGTCCAACAGAGACGCTCTGGTTATCTGAAAGAGTTCAAATGTTTACACTCTATAGCAGATCTATTTAGGAAGCAATCTTTACCTGGTGCTGTATTTTTTGTCTTCCTCAGTGCATCATTCAGTTCGACTTTTGTAAACTCAACATTCAATAAATTATTTGTTTGTTCAACACACTCTAGTAAATCTTTATGTTTACGTTTCGTATTTTCACTTTCTTTTCTACCCTCTTGGCTAATATTATTTGAACTGTGAATTTTACTAAATGTTCTTGCCAATATTTCAGCTTTATCTACATCTTTTATAATTTTTTATTGTCTATTTTTAAAATAGGATATTCAAACTCTCTCTTCATTACATTCATTCTTTTAATTACTTTTCTTTTTTTTGTGTGTCTTTTCCTATTGTGCTACAAACATTTCTCCAATATTCTCTTTTTGCATTCTTAATAGTTCTCCTTACCATTGTTTGCTTTCTTTTATAATCAGTTAAATTATTATAAATTGGATTACCTTTTAGTACCTTAAATGCTTTATTTCTTACTTTTATTGCTTCTTTACATTCATTTGTCCACCATGGCACCATTTTCTTATCATTTTTACACCCTGTTTTCTTTATAGAATGGTCGGCTACTTCCATAATTATCTTACAAATTTTTATATTTACATCATTTATATCCATTCTCATATCTAGTTTTTCCAAGTTTATTTGACTCGTCTGCTTTATTAAAATTTTGTTTTTTATAGATCTTTATATTCTTATTTAAATATAAACCTGCTCTTATTGTTATAGGATAATGATCAGTACCGATTGTTGTATTCTTATCAATGAACCATTCACATATACCAGCTATCACATTTGAGACAATAGTTAAATCTAAAACTGATTCCATCCCTGTTCTCACATTGATTCTTGTTCCCTTCCCATCGTTAATACATACAAGATCTTTCATTTCCATTCATTCTTCTATAACTTGTCCATTTTTATCATTACACATACACCACAATGTACTATTTGCATTAAAATCCCCACACCAAATTATTTTCCCTTCCAAATATTCAGTTAACTCTTCCATTTATTCAATTGATAATGTTTTGCATGTGTAACCCTCTTTGAAATGGTCACGGGTTGTGTTGTTTTGAATTCATGCATTTATTTTAAGTGTTCAACATTTAATGTGTTAAAGTTGTAATAAATAAGTTAAAACCGTTGTTTATGCAGAACAGTATATCTTAAAAATATGAATAAATCTAATGTTTGGTTAAAAAACGTTTGTTAGAAAGAATCTTCACATCTTGTTTTATTTTGAAATGTCTCGTGTTGCATAAAGGAAGTAGTGTAGAGCAGAAGGATTTTACTGGTTTCTCATTGGTCCATATACAGGAAGTGGGAGGTGCAACAGGGAGACAGGAAGTGGCAGGAGAGTGTTGTAGCTTGACCACGGAGAAAAAACGTGCCGAAGTTTGCTAAAAAACGGAGTTTTGTTGATGTTTGTGGACTTTCAACTCGACAGTCATTTTAAAATATCAGCTCTACATCGTTGTCTGCAACTACTAGTATTGTTTCAACCCGAAATTTGCTGTATAGTAGCTGTGAGTATTGGTTCAGTGCTCGCTAATGCATTAGCATTCACCAGCAAAGTGAATGCATTTTCAGTACTGGGAGCTAGCTCAGCTAACAGAGACTCTAGTAAAGTTTCCGGCGTGGAAGCTGGGAGAGTCAAGCACTGTGCAGAGAGGTGAGCAATACTGATTTCTATGGATCTGATTCGGAGGACTGCATCTTCACTGGACTTTTCTGCTGCATGCTGAGTTGCTGGGGACCGAGAGACTGGTGAAGAGTGATCAACATCCTGCATCCATCTTCCTTTATCAGCCGGGACCAAAGGACAGGTTCATTACCAGACGGATCCAAACTTTTGGGAGAGGTACCACACTCCAACTGTTCCACATCATATCAGGCCTGCAACGGGGGAATTTTGGTTTATTTTTAACTTTATGCCGGCTTAGATGTGAGTTAGGAAGTGTGGGCCCACATATTTTAATTAAGTTGGACAATTGAAACTGAAACTTTATTACAGAGAGAAATTTATTTTTATTTTATTTTTTTAAAACATCTCAATTGTTTGTTTGTTTGTTTTGCTCAATATAAGTTCAAAGTTCATAAAGTGTTGTGAGTTGTTTGGTTATTTCAAATCATTAGATAAGAAATAAGCAGATTTAAGACTGGATTATAACCCTGATTCTGATTTCCTTAGGTTGTGTTTAAAGTTGTTACTGTCCTCAGAGGTAAGTCAAACTCAAGTCAAAAAAGTAAATAGAGTTTAAGGGGTTTTTTACGAACTCAGGGGCCCTTACCTACTTCAATGGGGTATAGGTGGGCTACATAAATTGGAGGCACCGCTGGGATTATTTTTGTCTTGAGTTATAGATAAGCTAGTTAAAAATTTTTTTACTGTGATTGTCAGGGCAAAAGCAAGAGAAATGCAGCAGGCTGGGATTTTTGTGAATAAACTGAAGAACTGGTGCAGAGGAGAAGGCTTGGATGAGAGCCATGCGTTGTTGACAAAAGTTCCCCAAAATACAGAAATCGCACAAATAGAAGAGACATTGCAGACTTTGAAATGTCTTGGGCGTGTGCGTGTAAGGGGAAGAATGTTGGATGAATCCACAGATCAGATATTAGTGCTTTGTGAGTGCAGAGAAAGGCTCACTAATGCTGATCTGCCAAACGAGGTACTATCTTCAGATGAGTCCACAGCCTGGCCGATATTCATTATTTCAGAAACTTCCAGCGATGAGGGGGATTTTAGAAGTAAACTAAATGCTCTTTTGCACGCAGAAGGGAAGACTGTTGATGATGTGCAGGCTCTTCTAGCAGAACCAGAACCAGTTCCCTCATCCACCGAGTCTCTCATTCGTGCTGTAAGTGATCTACTGGATAAAGCAACAAAACCTGCAGAAAATGGAGGATATCGACGTCTGCGTGTCTTCTCAGGCATCACACCTACTCCTGTTGGTGAGGAACAATTTGATCACTGGTTAGAGCAGGCTTACATGATGGTGGAAGTGAGTGAATGTTCCTCAAAAGAAAAAAGACGGAGAATAATGGAGAGTTTAAAGGGTCCTGCTTTAGAAATTATAAAAGCTGTTCGTCTTTCTGATCCTGATGTCACCCCTGAAAAGTGCTTAGAAGCTCTTGATAGTGCATTCGGAATGGCAGAGTCAGGAGATGATTTATATTTTGCTTTCAGACTGTTGCAGCAACAGTCTGGAGAAAAGTTGTCAGATTTCCTACGGAGAATGGAACGCTTGTTGTCAAAAGTAGTGCAAAGAGGTGGCCTTCCAGCCACGAATATGGATAAAGCACGGCTCGAACAGCTGCTTAAAGGTGCAGTAGGTTCAGACTTGATGCTAATTCAGCTCAGATTGAGAGAGAGAAAGGACACTCCTCCAACGTTTCTTGAACTGCTTCGTGAAATCCGTGCTGAAGAAGAATATGAAGCATCTCGAGCTAAATTAAACCCATCAGTACGTGCAATCGTCCCAAAGACTCAGGTGGACCCCAATCATTCAGAGATTCAGAATCTGAGGGATGAAATTAGAGGAGTGAAGTCAATGTTTGCTGCCTTTGCTTCACAACACCCTCAAAATGTCGCAGATAAACCGGAAAAATTTTCTAATGAGAGAGAAAGAGACAAAGAAACCAATATGGATTCTGAAGTTGAGGCTTTAAAGAAACAAGTGAAACAGTTGCAACAGAAAGTCAAGTCAAAAGTGTCTTACCAGGCCGAAACATCACCAACGGTAAGGACAGTAAATGCTCCAAACAGAAAATCCGATGCAGATGAACGTTTTTGCTACCGCTGTGGAGAAAGTGGGCACATGGCAGGAAAGTGCAGAAATCCTGAAAATCAGAATAAGGTTATCCAGAAGCTTATACAAGCACTGAAAAAAGCTAAAACCGCCAGTCCACAGCCAACCACTGAAGAGACCACTGCAGAAACTGCCTGTAGCGTGAGAAGAAGTGAAGTAGCTAAGGTAGTTCCTCATAATGTACCAGACGGCTTAATTGGTCCGCCATCCATTGAACATGTGAAAGTAAATGGACATTTATGTGACGCACTGCTCGATAGTGGCTCCAGAGTTAGCATAATCTTTGAGTCCTGGTACAAGAGGTACCTGTCTGACACACCTATTAATCCAGTTACAAATCTAGACATATGGGGTTTGAGTGATTCTAGCTACCCCTATCTTGGCTATGTGATTGTAGATATGGAGTTTCCCAAAAAAGTGACAGGAGCTCCAGCTATTTTGTCTGTTCTAGCTCTGATCTGCCCTGACCCACCTGGTCCAGATCAGACCCCTGTCATAATTGGGACCAATGCCAAAGCCAATCTTCCAAAGCGTTTGTCTGAACTGTGTGATGAAACACCTGAGGGGTTTGGTCAGACTTTAGGAATACACAGCATTTTGCCTGGAAATGAAGGAAGGCATTTGGATCCAGAAGAGGAACATAATGGTGAAATTGGACCTGTAAAATGGGAGGGTCCTGGAAACCTGACACTTCCTGCTGGAGGTAAATGCATAGCAACCTGCAAAGTGGATGTGGAGAATCCTCTTCCTACTGACATCTTGTTGGTGGAATCTTCAGTGGGCAATCCTCTTCCTGCTGGTGTTCTGTTGCAAGCCATGGTAATCCCAAGTAATGCTATAAATGGTAACCAGCTGACTTTATTGTTCCAGAATGAATCCCTGAGAGACATCACAATACCCCCTGGCACCATTGTGGGTTGCCTGTATGTTGCTGATGTTGTCACCACGGCTTCCAAACAAAATGTAATAAAGAAGGAGTTTGATGCTAGTCTAATTAGCTTTGGAGAGTCACCTGTGCCGGAGCAGTGGAAGGAAAGACTTTGTCAAAAGCTTTCTGAAAGAGCAGCTGTCTTTTCTCTTGATGAGCTTGATGTGGGACTAGCTAAAGGGGTGGAGCACACAATTAGACTATCAGATTCACGCCCTTTTCGGGAACGATCCAGAAGGATTGCTCCTGCTGATATTAATGATGTACGCTGTCATATACAGAAACTGCTTGCTGCAGGCATCATTAAAGAGTCTAAAAGTCCATATGCATCTCCAATTGTAATTGTGAGAAAAAGAAATGGAGATGTGAGAATGTGTGTCGACTATCGAACACTCAATAGTCGAACCGTGCCCGATCAGTACACTACACCACGTATTGATGAGGCTCTCGACTGCCTCTCCGGTAGTCAGTGGTTTTCAGTTTTAGACCTGAGGAGTGGCTATTACCAGATAGCTATGAAAGGGGAGGACAAAGAAAAAACTGCTTTTATCTGTCCCTTGGGTTTTTATCAGTTTGAGCGGATGCCACAGGGCATCACAGGAGCCCCTGCTACTTTCCAGCGTTTAATGGAAAAAGCAGTGGGTGACATGAATCTGCTCCAAGTACTGGTTTATCTGGATGACCTGATTGTGTTTGGGCGCACTCTTGAGGAACACGAGGAAAGACTCTTAAAGGTTCTTGACAGACTCCAAGAGGTGGGGCTCAAAATTTCCTTAGATAAATGCCAATTCTGTCAGACAAAGGTTAAGTATGTGGGACATATTGTGTCAGCAAAGGGTGTTGCAGCTGATCCAGACAAAATAGAAGCTGTCACCAAATGGCCTACTCCTACTAATTTGAAGACCCTGCGGTCATTTTTAGGATTTTGCGGATATTACAGACGGTTTATCCACAATTATTCCTCCATTGTTCGGCCTTTAACAGATCTAACTAAAGGTTATGGCCCCACACAGCGTGGGAGGAAACCGAAAAACGGTGAGAATAGAGTCTACTTGGATGAAAGGGAGTCGTTTGGAGAAAGGTGGGATCAGACATGCACTGATTCGTTTGAGAAAATCAAACACTGCCTCACAAGCGCCCCAGTTCTAGCATTTGCCGATCCAAGCAAACCATACATATTGCATGTAGATGCTAGTTTAAATGGACTAGGTGCTGTTCTATATCAGGAGTATCCAGAGGGACTGAGGCCAGTTGCATTTGCCAGTCGCAAACTTAGCTCTTCTGAAAGAAACTATCCCATTCATCAGTTGGAGTTTCTGTCACTGAAGTGGGCAGTTGTGGAAAAATTCCACGATTATCTCTATGGAGCTCGCTTCACTGTTCGGACTGACAACAATCCCCTAACTTATGTCCTCACAACAGCAAAGCTCAATGCTACAGGTCATCGTTGGCTGTCAGACTTATCAGCTTATGATTTTGACATCATATACAGACCTGGAAAAGCCAACATTGATGCTGACCTGTTGTCACGCATGGAAACAAGAGGGAAAGGGGATGAGTGGCAAAGTATCTCTCAAGATGGAGTGAAGTCCATATGTCAGAGAGTTGGAACCCTGGATGACTGTACAGATTCTCCTAAATATGCAGAACAGCTTGGAGCTCCTCCCGAGTGCATACCTGATGCATATGCTTTTCCTACCGGTCTGCAGCTCAACTCACTGGTACACCTGTCCAGAGAGGAGTTAATGACTGCGCAAAGTAAAGATTCCCTCATAGGACCAACCATCCAAGCACTAAATTGTGGAAAATGGCCAGATGACATCAAATCTAATTCAGACATGATGGTTATGAGAAGAGAGGTTGGAAAATTGGTCATGGAAAATGGACTGTTACACAGAGTGAGTGAAAGTCAGTCAGCAGGGAAAACCCACCAACTTGTCCTGCCTGCTGAATTTAGGACTATTGTGTTGAAATCCCTCCATGATGATTTAGGTCATCTTGGCATAGAGAGAACCATTGATATGCTCAGAAACAGGTTCTTCTGGCCAAGAATGGCTACTGATGCTGAACAGTACATCAAAAACTGTGGAGAGTGTGTGTTACGAAAATCCCCATGTCCAAGGGTAGCCCCTTTACACCAGATTGTTAGTACTGGGCCTATGGACCTGGTTTGTATAGATTTTCTCTCCATGGAACCTGACTCAAAAGGTATAAGTAATGTGTTAGTAATAACCGACCATTTCACCAGATATGCTCAAGCATTTCCTACTAAGAATCAGAAAGCCCTTACGGTTGCTAAGGTTTTAGTAGAGAAATATTTTGTGCATTATGGACTTCCAAATCGTATCCACTCAGATCAGGGAAGAGACTTTGAGTCTAGACTCATTAGAGAACTGTTGACTCTACTAGGCATAAAAAAGTCTCGCACAACACCATATCACCCACAGGGCGATCCTCAGCCCGAGAGGTTCAACAGGACTTTATTGTCAATGCTTGGAACTTTGAATAAAGAAAAGAAAAGACAATGGAGCCAGCATGTTGTTCCCCTTGTACATGCTTACAATAGCACCAAGTGTGACGCAACAGGATTTTCTCCCTACTTCCTTATGTTTGGCAGGGAGGCCAAACTTCCAGTGGATCAGTGTTTTGGAGCACATTTAGACGAAGATGGAGACCAACAGCACTCGTCTTATGTTGCAAAATTGAAAGATGACCTGCAAAAAGCTTATAAAATGGCCCAAGAAGCAGCAAACAAAGTGCATCTACGTAACAAGAAAGCCTATGATAAAAGGATTGGATTTCACAATCTGGAACCTGGTGACAGGGTTTTGCTGAAAAATCTTGGACTGAGAGGTAAACAGAAACTTCAGAATCGTTGGTGTGATGTTCCCTATGTTGTTGTGGGAAAGATGCCAAATCTGCCTGTCTATAAGGTAAAACCACAGAATGGAAGAGGGAAGTTCAAAACATTGCACAGGGATAATCTTCTGCCGATTGGAGAATATGTGCGGATCCCAGTAAGTGATAAACCTCTGGAAGTGCACACCAGGTCTGCAGCAAGCCCCAAAACGAGGTCTAAACGAGCAACCACCGAGCATTCCAAGCAGGTGGCGTATGAAATGTCAACTGAATCATCTGACTTTGAGTGGGAATTTCCACAAAGACCATACAGAACTTATCTGGAGAGAATGCTCCAAAGAGACAGCAAAAATGGTCATGAACATGAAAAGACTTCTCTCAATGTTGCAATGGAGGACCTATCAGAGAGAGCAAGCCCTATTCCGGATGAGCAAGACTCTGATACAGGACCACAAACAGAATCTGAACCCGATAGTGTCTCTAGTGAAGATGATATGCAATGTGCTAGCAACTCTAAGAGGACCCATGGTCTAACACGTTCAAGACCAAAACGTACGTTAAAACCAGTAGTGAGACTTACGTATGATGAACTTGGCAAAGTAAGTGAACAACCGCTTACGATTGTTCACAGGGGTGTTGTCATAAAAATACAGAGCTAATGTACTTGCTAAAAGCTTCCCATAACCTTTCTAGAGTTACCTACATGTTTGTGAAGTCTGTTGAGGACACCAGCCATTAATAGGGGGGAGGGTGTAACCCTCTTTGAAATGGTCACGGGTTGTGTTGTTTTGAATTCATGCATTTATTTTAAGTGTTCAACATTTAATGTGTTAAAGTTGTAATAAATAAGTTAAAACCGTTGTTTATGCAGAACAGTATATCTTAAAAATATGAATAAATCTAATGTTTGGTTAAAAAACGTTTGTTAGAAAGAATCTTCACATCTTGTTTTATTTTGAAATGTCTCGTGTTGCATAAAGGAAGTAGTGTAGAGCAGAAGGATTTTACTGGTTTCTCATTGGTCCATATACAGGAAGTGGGAGGTGCAACAGGGAGACAGGAAGTGGCAGGAGAGTGTTGTAGCTTGACCACGGAGAAAAAACGTGCCGAAGTTTGCTAAAAAACGGAGTTTTGTTGATGTTTGTGGACTTTCAACTCGACAGTCATTTTAAAATATCAGCTCTACATCGTTGTCTGCAACTACTAGTATTGTTTCAACCCGAAATTTGCTGTATAGTAGCTGTGAGTATTGTTTCAGTGCTCGCTAATGCATTAGCATTCACCAGCAAAGTGAATGCATTTTCAGTACTGGGAGCTAGCTCAGCTAACAGAGACTCTAGTAAAGTTTCCGGCGTGGAAGCTGGGAGAGTCAAGCACTGTGCAGAGAGGTGAGCAATACTGATTTCTATGGATCTGATTCGGAGGACTGCATCTTCACTGGACTTTTCTGCTGCATGCTGAGTTGCTGGGGACCGAGAGACTGGTGAAGAGTGATCAACATCCTGCATCCATCTTCCTTTATCAGCCGGGACCAAAGGACAGGTTCATTACCAGACGGATCCAAACTTTTGGGAGAGGTACCACACTCCAACTGTTCCACATCATATCAGGCCTGCAACGGGGGAATTTTGGTTTATTTTTAACTTTATGCCGGCTTAGATGTGAGTTAGGAAGTGTGGGCCCACATATTTTAATTAAGTTGGACAATTGAAACTGAAACTTTATTACAGAGAGAAATTTATTTTTATTTTATTTTTTTAAAACATCTCAATTGTTTGTTTGTTTGTTTTGCTCAATATAAGTTCAAAGTTCATAAAGTGTTGTGAGTTGTTTGGTTATTTCAAATCATTAGATAAGAAATAAGCAGATTTAAGACTGGATTATAACCCTGATTCTGATTTCCTTAGGTTGTGTTTAAAGTTGTTACTGTCCTCAGAGGTAAGTCAAACTCAAGTCAAAAAAGTAAATAGAGTTTAAGGGGTTTTTTACGAACTCAGGGGCCCTTACCTACTTCAATGGGGTATAGGTGGGCTACACATGGATTATAAAAATGTATTATTTTAAATTTACATTCTTGTTCCCATATCTCAATTACTATGTATTCAAGTTCTTTCCCTTTCCCTAATACCTGATATTGTATCCCTTGCTTTACAAATATTCCACATCCTCCTCCACCTCCCTCCTGTCGATCTCTTCTTACACTATTATATCCTTTGATCACAAAATCTAAAGTTGTTTTTAACCATGTTTCCTGAACACAAATGATTTCTGGTTGTTCTTCAAGACTGTCAATATAACCTTTAAGTTCCTGTCCTTTAGCTATTTAGTAATATTAACATATATCGCCTGAAGGTCCTGGTCTCCCATCTACCTCCAACTTTTTGTTTATGTTCTCCCATGATCCCTCTTTAAGGGATTATTTTAATCTTCTCAGTTTTATGCTTGGCTTGGTCAGTGCAGTTGATAACATATGCTACAAATAATATCAGTTTTTCTACTGGTGTGGTGATATTTTCCTCTGTCTGTACTTTGGCTTGCTGTGGAATTTGACTCGGCATTTGCCTGGTGTCCACACTGGCGTCCACCCTTCAAAGACGGACATTGAGTAGTAATAGTCTGAACTTAAATTGAAGAAGAACCTCAGAGAGCTGGTTATCTTAACTCTTTTTGTGGTAATGGATCTATCTACCACCCCTCATTTTTTTTCTTTTTTTTGCAGTCTTGGACACTGATTTCCTTCTGTTGTTGATCCTCTGATCACATATCGGAGTAATTTAATGGCCAAACCTAAACTATGGCCAATATATCTGTGTTGCTTTGTTAAAAATAAGAAGGAAACGATAAATATAACATTCTGATACCAGAAGATGGAATACCATCATTTATTTATATTCACCCAGACCAGTGGTGGCTGGTGAAAAATATTTTTGGTGGGGCTGATATAGCCTAGTGTATGTCTCCAACTAATCCAGAATAAGAATTCAAATAAACAAATGGAAATGAAATACAATTTAACAGTTATGATTTAATTTACTATATAATAACAGTAACAGTGATGATTTGGGTCACTGTGACGGGGTTCTTTGGCCTCCAAGAATCCAGGCTCAGTCGGGTTACCGGTGTTGGTGATTTATTGTGCTCAAAAACTCAAAACAGGGTGCAAAAGAAACTAAACATATACAAGATACTCTGGGCCTCAGCCTCCCTCCAGTTACCAGCAATGTAACAAAGAAACAGAAAACAGAAATGGCCGCTTTTCTTCCCACAGCTCATTAAACAGTTTAAGCTCCTCCCCTCAGGCTCTCTTATTTCTGATTTCTTCTCATTAATCAGTTTTGTCCATATATTACCTCCACAAACAATTGATGTACAAAAACACATAATTTTTACAACTTAATTCCTTTACACAGATTCATTGACCATGCAACGTTGAAGAGTCGTGTCAGCCAACACAACCCTACAACATCCAGGACCTTGAGGAACTCCGGGTGGATCTCATCCACCCCCGGGGCCCTGCCACCGAGGAGCTTTTTAACCACCTCGGCGACCTCGCCCACAGAGATTGGAGAGCCCAGTCCAGAGTCCCCAGGCCCAGCTTCCTCAATGGAAGACATGTTGGTGGGATTGAGGAGGTCTTCGAAGTATTCCGCCCACCGACCCACAACGTCCCGAGTCGAGGTCAGCAGCACACCATCCCCACTATAAACAGTGTTGGTGCTGCACTGCTTCCCCCTCCTGAGACGCCGGATGGCAGACCAGAATCGCTTCAGAGCCGTACGGAAGTCTTTCTCCATGGCCTCTCCAAACTCCTCCCACACCCGAGTTTTTGCCTCAGCAACCATCCGAGCCGCATGCCGCTTCGCCCGCCGGTACCCATCAGCTGATTCCAGAGTCCCACAGGCCAAAAAGGCCCGATAGGCCTCCTTCTTCAACCTGACAGCATCCCTCACCGGAGGTGTCCACCAACGGGTTTGAGGGTTGCCGCCACGACAGGCACCGACAACCTTGCGGCCCCAGCTCAGATAAGCTGCCTCGACAATGGAGGAACGGAACATGGTCCACTCGGACTCAATGTCCCCCACCTCCCCCGGGATGTGTTCGAAGTTCTGCCCGAGATGGGAGTTAAAGCTCCGCCTAACAGGGGACTCCGCCAGACGTTCCCAGCAGACCCTCACAACACGTTTAGGCCTGCCAGGTCTGACCGGCATCCTCCCCCACCACCGGAGCCAACTCACCACCAGGTAGTGGTCAGTGGAAAGCTCAGCACCTCTCTTCACCTGAGTGTCCAAGACATACGGCCGCAAGTCCGATGAAACGATGACAAAGTCGATCATCGAACTGCGGCCTAGGGTGTCCTGGTGCCATGTGCACATATGGACACCCTTATGCTTGAACATGGTGTTCGTTATGGACAATCCATGACGAGCACAGAAGTCCAACAACAGAACACCACTCGAGTTCAGATCAGGGCGGCCATTCCTCCCAACCACGCCCCTCCAGGTCTCACTGTCATTGCCCACATGAGCGTTGAAGTCTCCCAGCAGAACAAGGGAATCCCCAGGAGGGGCACCCTCCAGTACCCCCTCTAAGGACTCCAAGAAGGGTGGGTAATCTGAACTGTTTTTTCGGCCCGTAAGCACAGACAACAGTCAGAACCCGTCCCCCCACCCGTAGGCGGAGGGAGGCTACCCTCTCGTTCACCGGGGTAAACCCCAACGTACAGGCACCGAGATGGGGGGCAACGTTGCATGGACATCGGGGGCAGTCCCCCTGGATTGGCAGACTGGGGTGGTGGTCCCCCTGTTCAAAAAGGGGGACCGGAGGGTGTGCTCCAATTACAGGGGAGTCACACTCTTAAGCCTCCCCGGCAAGGTCTATTCGGGGGTGCTGGAGAGGAGGGTCCGTCGGATAGTCGAACCTCGGATTCAGGAAGAGCAGTGTGGTTTCCGTCCTGGTCGTGGAACGCTGGACCAGCTCTACACCCTCAGCAGGGTCCTGGAGGGTGCATGGGAGTTCGCCCAACCAGTCTACATGTGCTTTGTGGACTTGGAGAAGGCGTTCGACCGTGTCCCTCGGGGGGCCCTGTGGGGGGTTCTCCGGGAATACGGGGTGCCGGGCCCTTTGATACGGGCTGTCAGGTCCCTGTATGACCGGTGTCAGAGTCTGGTCCGCATTGCCGGCAGTAAGTCGGGCTCATTTCCGGTGAGAGTTGGACTCCGCCAGGGCTGCCCTTTGTCACCGATTCTGTTCATTACCTTCATGGACAGAATTTCTAGGCGCAGCCAAGGTGTTGAGGGGATCCGTTTTGGTGGCCTTAGGATTGCGTCTCTGCTTTTTGCAGATGATGTGGTCCTATTGGCTTCATCAGGTCGTGATCTGCAGCTCTCGCTGGATCGGTTCGCAGCCGAGTGTGAAGCGGCCGGGATGGGGATCAGTGCCTCCAAATCCGAGGCCATGGTTTTGAGCCGGAAAAGGGTAGAGTGCCTTCTCCGGGTCAGGGGGGGTGTCCTGCCCCAAGTGGAGGAGTTTAAGTATCTTGGGATCTTGTTCACGAATGAGGGAAGAAGGGAGCGGGAGATCGACAGGCGGATTGGTGCAGCATCTGCCGTGAAGCGGGTGCTGTACCGGTCCGTCGTGGTGAAGAGAGAGCTGAGTCAAAAAGCGAAGCTCTCGATTTACCGGTCGATCTACGTTCCTACTCTCATCTATGGTCATGAACTCTGGGTCATGACCGAAAGAACGAGATCGCGGATACAAGCGGCTGAAATGGGTTTCCTCCGTAGGGTGGCTGGGCTCTCCCTTAGAGATAGGGTGAGAAGCTCGGTCATCCGGGAGGGACTCGGAGTAGAGCCGCTGCTCCTCCACGTCGAGAGGAGCCAGTTGAGGTGGCTTGGGCATCTGTTTAGGATGCCTCCTGGACGCCTCCCTGGTGAGGTGTTCCGGGCACGTCCCACCGGGGGGAGGCCCCGGGGAAGACCCAGGACACGCTGGAGAGACTATGTTTCTCGGCTGGCCTGGGAACGCCTTGGGGTTCCTCCTGAAGAGCTGGAAGAAGTGGCTGGGGAGAGGGAAGTCTGGGCCTCCCTCCTTAAGCTGCTGCCCCCGCGACCCGACCCCGGATAAGCGGAGGAAGATGGATGGATGGATGAGATTCATTGACTTATTCAATTACACCAAACTGGGTTTGAACCCAGCAAAGACGCCGCCAGACTGAAGATGACAAGTCCCCGTAGCATAAACAAGTACACACACACACACACACACACACACACACACACACACACACACACACACACACACACACACACACGGCTAACCCCACTGAAATATTAAGTGTGCACCCTCAATACGCCAGCAGGTAACCAAGAACAGCTTGTGTGTTTTAAGTTAATGGAGCTACTGGGCTCAGCGTGAGTGTATTGGTCCTCACAAACACAGTATAACAGGAATGTGTGTGGCGTGCAAACACTGCATGAAAAGTGGGATTTTCGTCAATATGCGGCACTGTAGATTGTCGTGGAACTTCAGGTTAGCGGCAGTTTACGACCATTTGCAGGCTTCGCCGAAAACTCCCGTAAATTGTCAGAAATTGACGTGGACTTTCTTAGGCAGTGTTCCCCCCATGCCTCCCCCCCATGGAATTCTAGGGGAGGCTTTAACATGTAAATGAACATGCTGTGAGCTATACAAATGCAAATCAGGGTTGCAGGGGGGGTTTTACTCCAAGTGACATTTTTCTAGAAGGTAAGAAAATCTCTGATACAAAGAGATCAGGCTCAGTATAGCCTCTTACATTTTAGCTTGAATTGATTTATTTAATTAAAGTATAGAGACCAAAACAGATCTTTAGCTGACAGAGCAATACATTTAGAACAGTAATTATTCAAAAAAAAATTGCATTTAAGATAAAAAATAAAATGTTGTCTGTCAATATGCTCAATTCACAATTACTTAAGTGGAAAAGTTTCAAGAAATGAGTCTGAGATGATTCACTTTATAACATGGCGCATTATCCTGTTGGAAGTAGCCATCAGAAGATTGGTACACTGTGGTCATAAGGTCCGGCTAGGTCAAGATCCGCAATTGCAATCACACCAAACAGGAAAAAGAACATCGACAAATTCCAGTTCGTCAAATTAAAATATAGCAGCAACAGATCGGTGACTAGAAATTATAGCACAATTCTTATATATATAAAAAAAAAAACTAACACCGTTTATTTAAATGATTGGATCCAAACTATTGGTTATTCACCAACGAGGAAGCAGATTTCTCATCTCCATCAAAATATTTATTTTATACCGAGGGACTTAAACTTTAATCAAATCCATTCAAAAGAAACTTCTTATTATAGGAATGAAAAGAGATGCTGAGTTTGGGAGTAGTGAACAAGTTCATTAAAAAAAAAGCAGTTTTGAATTATCCTTATCCCCGTTACAAAAATCTACAAAAATATAAATATATATTTGGGCAGAAACTGAACATACGCTGGATGATGGTGGGATTTTTTTAATATGCCATATTAAATTAAGCGCTCACAGGGTTCATACAGGAATGAGGGACTCTAATTTAATGCTATTTTAATGCTATTTGAAATGATTTTAATGCCATCAACAAGAACCATGTACACAAGTTATTAGTGTACATGAAATATGAAGGAGCTGCAAGCACAGTTCCAGCTAGCTTTTTCTCCGCCTGGAGTGATATAATATATCTGACGAAATTGTTTTTATAAGCATTTTTTATTAAAGAATTATAAATACTTCGATAAACATATTTAAATAATTTTAGTGCCAATTAAGGCCTTGATTTAAAAAAAAAATGAATGATTTTTTAATTATTTTTATTGATCCGCGGAAACCCTGGTTCATCTCGCACATGCTCTTTACGATCTCCAAGAAACTCAGAGCGGCACGGTGTGCAGCCACAGTGGAGGATGTATGCTTTGCTTTGTGCAGGCGGTCTGGAGCAGAGTATGTGGGATTTCGGGGTAAAACTCCTCTTGGACGCGATGGCGACTCTGCATCGAACAAGACGAACTCAAAGAAGAGATGCTAGCGGTAAATATATGTTCGATTACTGCCTGCTAGGCTAAAAGCAGCCTAGCCTAAGCTACGGCTAATAGCAGCCTAGCCTAAAGCTACGGCTAATAGCAGCCTAGCCTAAAGCTACGGCTAATAACAGCCTAGCCTAAAGCTACGGCTAATAGTAGCCTTGCAAGAACAAGCTTTATTAAAGTGTATTTTTTGTGATTCACAGGAAGCAGTACACCGTCTTCACAACTTGGAGACTAATTGCAGGTGCTATGAACCGGAGCAAGGGTAAGATTTAAAGAATATGCTTCATTCTGCGGTAAAAGGAAATGGATGCCAATCATGGCTGTACATTTTGTTTTCACAGACCTCCTATTTGCTCGGAGCCATATCAGCAAGTCCAGATTGGCACGATGTTGATAAAGACGACATTGTGTGTAAGTGACTTGTTTTAATGTTTTCTCCTTCCTTGTTACTGTGACTTGCGTTTGATTTTTTATTCATACCACTGTCATTTAATTGTTTTCCAGCTGCCTGTAAGACGTATTTTCAGACGGTACGCAGGAGCTTCAGATATACGCAGCCAGCCAACACGCTGCGTGCGGAGGCTGCCAGGCAATCTGCTCGGAGTCGGGCCAGAAGAAAGAGGGTAAGACTTTATTTGGTGACTATTTTTCAGGTGCATTAATAGATGTGTTGTGTCCATAGGCAGTGCGCTGATTCATTGTTTTTTTTTCAGCTGCTGAAAGCGAGGCAGAGTGTGCTAGCAGATGAGGAAGTGGAACTCTGGAAGTCCGCCGTCGGCCTCAAGTCCGACGAAGAAGATGGCATCGTTGGCGGTGTCTCTGGATGGATTGTACGGTCGCCACCATTTCGTAGGCCGGATCTCACTGAACTCTGTGTTAAGCTGCAGTCCCGGTTAGAAGCGATGCCAAAGTACAGGGCCACGCACAGTAGGCGTCTGCACATCGGACCTGCCTCGGAGGGAATGCTGCCAGTTACCTCCAACCCCGAGGAAGCAAACGGACCGTTCACGGAGTTTTAATTTTTAGATACGCAAGTGTTTGGATACGCATTGTATATAGCTGTGTGTGTTTTAATAAAGCTCTTTCTTTGCATAAACAGCTTCCTGGCAAATGTTCATTTCCTGTATAAATTCATTCATGTCCTTGATGGTAGCCTAATAATTGTGTAGAAGGATAACATAAATACACAGCATATGAATGAATAAATATATGAATGAATAAATATATATTCATAAATATATATATATATATATATATATATATGTAAATATATATATATATATATATATATGCCAACCAATCACGAGCGACTTTACTTGTTTCCGTCCAATACTCAGTAAGAAAATTAAAGCCTGGCGTGGCCACGTGTGGTTTTGCTGCCAGTCACGAGTGATTTCATTTGTTTGAGAATAGTGGTTTCAGCCAATACTGAGTAGGTTATTCAAGCCAGACCTGGCCAGCCGCGCAGGTTTGCTGCATTCATATGCTAATTAGGGCCATTAGTACAGCTGATCGCTCTCCACATACGTCAGATTTCGTTTCCCACAATTTGTGGCACGACAAACTCGGACAAGCGCAGGTTGCAAATTGTCGGAAACTGACGAAAATCAGGGAGATCTGCGGGAGTTTACGGGGACGAAAATCTCACTTTTCATGCAGTGAAAGTTAGAGAGGTTATTTTAAGTGAGGAGGTGGATTCGTCACAGTCACAATAACCATGACAGGAAATTTTCATATCCTACAACAGGGATGTTCTTCTGGCAAACGGGTAGATAAATAAGGATCTCACCGAATTTGGTGGAAGCTGCACCTCGCTCGTTACATTCGCCATCGTCCCTCTAATTGTCTGCAACTGCGCATTGGGTGCAGAAGCCTGTTAAAGTGCAGTATTTTCAGAGCCCCAAGACCATACATTTTTGAGACGCTGATTGGCCATTAAATTATTAAATTCACCTAGCAATAGTACATGATTGACAGATTCTCTGCAAATGTGGCGCAGTCTGATCACAGCCCCAAGACAGAGATGGTAGGAGTCTGTCTGTGGAAATCCACAAATGAATGACAGTAGATACGGAAATGTAGTTTATATAATTTATTTTGCTTATAGGTACACACTCTGGAGAGTAAAACTGACATTTATGAGTTAATTTCTAAAAATATATTTTACGTTTCTCTCTTCTTATTAGGGAGGGCGGTGCCCCAGCGCCCCCTATGGGCCGGCCGCCACTGATAAGGAACTGTATTTAAGAAGGACTTTATGACTGTACTTTTAAAAATATTTATAAAATTACACTTAACTGCCTTGGGTGTTTCTTTATTTCATTATGATTTTTTGTATATCTAATGACTTTGCAACTATTGTAACGATGGTATATGGTTAGCTTTAATTTACTTGTCACTGCATTACATTGTTGTCTTACTCACATGTGATCTTCTGTGTCCCCACTGCCACAGTGTCTGCACAGGTTCTCCACTGACTCTGGAGTAAATCAGACCGCAGCTTTAATTCAATGCTACAAAATAAACTTAATGGTAATTGTTTTTGCGTTTGTTTTTTGGGGAGATTTTTTTTTTATTATTTTCATTTGTTAGTGTTCTTTTGAAAGTTGAACAACAATAATCCTCTGTGCATATCTCAGTCATCTAATCATCACTTTTTGATAAGGTCTGATCTCATAAACATATACAAGTCCTGTTACTGCACATTGTACACTGTACACTGGGCTGTGTTATGTGTAGTTTATTTATTAGAGATCAAGGTCATGTGTATTGAAATGTTCTTCGCTAATAATTTGACATAAACACTAACATGTTCAATATCTTAATGTTTCTAATTAGATAAAAATAGCTGACCTAACTACATTTTTTAGTGGGTGCATGATGATACACACAAGATAGCATTCCAGCCACATAAGAACTGAATAAAAAAAGTTCAAAAGACACGTAATTCTAATAGAAGTGTGTAAGCAATGTTGCGTCTCATGGTATTAACAGCTTCTGCTGTTGATGGAAAGTTCAGAGTCTGGTTTTCCAGGATGCACTAAGCAAACTGTAAAGACAAATAATAGACAGATAGAGGTCATGACACTTAATTAAACATTTTTAATATATTTTGATTAGACTTTCTATTGTCATTAAAATAAATCAATCATGTAATAAATCAATAGAATTCATAAACTACATTATATTTCAGGCAGAAATGTACAGTTTAAGTTAGCCAAAACTGTTTATCATCTTAAAAGTAATGATAGAAAATAGCATCACATTAATGTCAATGTGATTATTAGCTCACCACTCTCATAATAATCTTGTTTTCACTAAATAAAAAACATAAACTAGCATGTATACAAATATATTGTTATATAAGTCTATGTTCAGACATAGATATATATATGTAGATATAGATGTATGTGGAAAGAGACAGCACAGTACACAAAGGTTATATAAATTGATTTGTAAACAGACAATGTTCAACATCACATAGGAAACATACGTAAACATAGTGAAGTAGTGAAGTGGATAGATAGATAGATAGATAGATAGATAGATAGATAGATAGATAGATAGGATAGATATTTAACAGCACTTACTTTCAACACTTCACATGAAACCATATCTTGCTGGATGGCATGTTGGAGTCATACCTTTGCATCTCATAGATGCCCTTGTTAAGAGGGTGAAATGTAAAAATAATATTGTAGTTATCCAATTAAGACCTTTTTTGTTATAATAAAAATTAGTTTTTTATAATTTTTCTCACCTTATTGCTTCCAAACACCTTTTCATATCTTCTTGGGACTCTCCAAGTGAGTTAAGGAAAACTGTCCTTTTTTCAAGTGGATAAATTATCTAAGGATGAAAAGTTAATGCCCAACTCAGGACTTTACAGTAACAATATAAATGAAGAAGTGCCCTATTTGATTAACACTTTAAAGAATGAAAATCAGTTGTTGTGACATTAGATTTATTGGTTTTATGGACATTTGTAATAATTTTATTTGTTTTGCATTTTATAAAAGTATTCATTGTTTCTTAAAAAATTACAAACAAAGACATGTCTTACAGAAATTTATCTTCCTGAGACCCGAGCTCCTATTTGGAGTTTGTTTTTATAATTTCCAAGTTACATGGGATTAGTAGGACCTAATAAGCTTAATAACTAAACTGTGTCATGATGCCACAAGTAGTTTTTGAAAAACATTCTGTCCTCATATGAGGAAAGTTATATTATCTTTGTTTTTATTTTATTTTATGCAGTTTGGGATTAGAAGATCCATATTACCCTATACACAAAATTCTGCTTTCTACTATCAGCGGTTCTCTAAAAAAGCAATGTGTCCATATGAGGACACTGGGTCTATATTCTGAAATGACACAATAAAAGACATGATTGGCTGAAACATATAAATCCTGTTTATTTCAGACATTTGGGCATAACACAAAGGACAAATAAGAAGGGAGTATTTTAGGCAACTACGATGTTCTGTTAAAAAGTAACAGAAAACATCTGTCAAGAGGGTCCGTGTACCTTCAGGAAATTCGATTTTTTTCTGGAAAAACAAAACGAAAAACGGAAACTACTTCCGTTTTTCAATTTAAAATCAAAAACGGAAATCAAAGCCGTTTTTTCCATTTTTGTCAACACAATTTAGAAACGAAAAACAAGAAAAACTAAATGAAAAAAACGGCCCGTTTTTCGATTTCCCCGATTCTTTTATCCATTTGCTTTTTAGGATTGAAAGGCGAAGACGGTTCCACGGATCGCCCGGAAGTGCAGGAAAATACTTAAAAATAAAAGCCTAACATAATGCAAGCCTGAAGAAAAAAATAATGAAGCACAGAGATGTTTTTCTAATAAAAATGTGTTTATTAAATGTATTACATTATTGTGTTTTTTATTGGTGGATCATGAAACACAAAGGCTAATGCTGTAAACCAAAAGTATAGAAGCAAATTGTATTTGAAGATTTTTCTCATCAAGCAAAACCCACCTTCATATAGGATTACTGTCTATATGTGTCTTGATTTTTGTGAACAGTACATATTTTTGAAGCTAACGGAGAAATTAAGA
Organism: Cyprinodon tularosa; assembly: GCF_016077235.1. Taxonomy (NCBI): domain Eukaryota; kingdom Metazoa; phylum Chordata; class Actinopteri; order Cyprinodontiformes; family Cyprinodontidae; genus Cyprinodon; species Cyprinodon tularosa. The sequence goes on from NW_024038334.1 coordinate 34,024, forward strand.
TTTTATTGATTTAATTTATTTATCTTCACCCACTACAAAAACAAATACTGCCACGGGGACAGAGTGCCTCATATATTTCCTATTTGTCATTCAAAAATTGCTACTTAAAAAGTTAAACAGTTCCTGTCTGGGCTAGAAAAACTTCTAGTTTGTAGCATCTATAGCGGCTGTTCCTCAGTGCTTCCTCTCTCCTCGATGGAAATTTTTGATTACATTTTTACTAAACAACTGTTACAATTGCCATTATTGATTAGCCTGTAGGTGGAGATTTTTATTCAAAAGAAAACTGAGATCCAATCTAACCAATAGCTAGATAAGCTGCATTGCCTATCTTTTCTAAGTCTGTTATAGAAAGTGCAATTCTTTGCTCATTTGCTGAATAAACAGATCCAGAAAGCTGGTCCTGTGCTGAACATCCTCTACCAGAACCGCTCAGCTGATTGTCCTGAAAAGAAAGCTGCATAAGCTGCTGAAGATGATGGATAACTTTACTCCTCTCCAAAACACAGTGAAGAATCAACAGAGAAAGGGACTTCTTCATGTTCTTTAAGATGATAGCTCCAGAAGATACTTCCTGCCAGCGGCTCACGTTCTTCTATTCTATTTTTGATTGATTTTTTTTAATATATTTAAATTTCCCTTTAGGCACTAAGAGTTTTTCATGTTCATTTTGGCTTGAAGTGTTGCAGATTTGTTGTTAATTCACATATTTGACCAAGTGGTTAATATTTTATTAAAGTGTTACACTATTTACTTAAACAACTGCTTATACCAAATCCCCACAAGGTGGCAGACTACCTGAAGGAACATGAACCAGTCCTTGGTAGGCTACACATACTGGAGACCTTATTTCTCGTTGCCAAAGTGACCCTTTGGCAACGAGAAATAAGGTCTCCAGTATATGTAGGCTACGTATAGTGTTGACCACAGTATATGTTATGGGATACACAACTCAACATTAAAAGAAATTTGGCACAAGTTCTAAAACATGGCCTGATATGGAGCTTAGTGAAATTAAAAATGTAACTAGGACCTGTTCCTGTGTTTATAAGATGGAATATTCATAATTTCAGTGCTGCTGAACATTAAAAAGCCATTGTGATTAATACATAATAAAGTAATTTCTGATTAAATATTTACATTTCCTGGTTTTTCAGTGTGAGTCCTGGTTTTAACATTTTTAAACCAATGACAGATTCAAAACAACAGCTACAATAAGTGGTATCAGTAACAGGTTTATTTTGATTAAAAAAGAAATAGAGACCAGAAACAGTTTAAAGAACACAATGAAAACTTTATGTAATTGGAAACAGCTAACTTGTCAACCGGAACTCTGTTGGCTACAGAACCACAAAACAACAAAAATAACAATAATCTACTCTCTAATAACAGGCTGAAGAATTTCGATGACTTCCCCTAACCCTGTCAAACAGAAATGCGCTTCCCACAACATGCTGTCCCTGCATTTCGGGCAGTTGGGTGAGGTCATCACCCACTGGGAAATGCAGGCGTTGCACCCAACAAGACAACAGGGGGCCACCACAGGTACGGTCATCACATCTGAAAATGAAAGTGACACATCACTAATTATTATCAATAAAGGTCCTTACCTTCTTGGCATTTTCAAACATGCTATCATTTCACAAACTGCTAAATATCCCTAAAGAGATTTACAGGGGTCCGCAGCTAAACCAGTCAGGAAGAAAACCAGCATGGCGTCCAGTAAAGTGAGTAAATAGTGTGCAGAGTAAGAGTACGTATGTATCAGTATGTATGTATCAGAAGAAAGACCAACGTCTCAGGTATATTCTGTATTCAGGTCATTTTTATATCTTATTACTGTGCAGAGTTATAAGCCATCTAATGGAGATTGTCACCATGTGACAAGTTGCCCCTCCACAGGGTAATTTGTCACACTACAGTATATGGGCTAAGATGTCACACTGGGTTTTGCAACCAATTAAATAAGGGCAAAATTAATTTTGTTGTTATTTTTTAATATTAAGTGAACAAATGACAATAACTCACTTTTACTGCTTATGAAATAATACGCAACATGCATTACAAAACTTAAAGTGGTGCATGAACAAAAGGAAATTTCACGAGTGGGACTCAACTGAGCTGCAGTTTGAGCATTGCTTATGTAGGTTGAATTGGCAGGAGCAAATGCATCATATGAAATAACATGAAATAAAATGAAATATTATGAAACATTGATTATAAAACGGATTCTGGGACAAAAGAAAACCTAAAAAAAAAAACGTATTTTATTAGTCAGAATCCTCATCTGAGTTACAGTTTTGGCATATGTAGACTTAATTGCCAGGTGTGCATTCTTCATGTGCCCATCCTTTGCATATCATGCACCCATCCTGGGCAGCTGTTTTCAAATGGCTCTATGCAGACCAGGCACGGGGACTCATCTTCTGTCTGAAGTTTTTCTTGTTGTCCTCTGTTTCTTTCCTGTGCTTTGCTTCTTTGACATTTTAGATTTGGTTGCCTTGCATTTCTTTTCCTTGTCCCTCCTTCTCAGGTGTGTCAGTGAGAATAGAAGTTTTTCTCTTCTTTTTCTTCTGGGCTACTTTTTTCTTGGACCAGCTTTTGGATGAGGCCTAATATCCATCCATCCCTCCATTATCTGACATGCTTGTCCCAAATGGGGTTGCAAGGGGTGCTGGTGCCTATCTCCAGCTGTCAATGGGGGTACACCCTGGACAGGTCGCCAGTCCATCACAGGGCAACACAGAGACAAACAGGACATACAACCATCCACTCACACCTAAGCAGGATTTAGAGAAGCCAATTAACCTAACAGTCAAGTTTTTAGACCGTGGGAGGAAGCCGGAGTACTCAGAGAGAACCCACTCGTGCTCAGGGAGAACATGCAAACTCCCTGCAGGAAGGCCCCGGGCTGGGAACCCAGAACCTTCTTGCTGCAAGGCAGCAGTGCTACCCACTGTTCCACTGAGCAGCCCAGGCATTAAGTGGGGTTGCAGCCAGGGGATAAGCAATTGCTATAATTCCAGGAATGTCATAAATGCTGAGTGTTTTCCCTGGGTGTTCCTCATCCAACAATCAGAGACAGAGTTTACATGCTTTTTAAATGGGCTGTAAACACTTCAGTCTAAAGGCTGCAGCCTGTGGGAGCAGTGGGGTGGGAAGGACAACATGATGAGGCCATTTTCTTTAGAAAAGTTTAGCCCATCAACAGAGCGCTGTGAGCAGTGGTTATCTAGGAGTAAGCAGGGTTTCTCCTTTGAGCACTTGGAATGGTCAACAAAATGCTTGAGGAAATCAACGAAGTCTGGTTCTTTCATCCACCATGCTGGATTTGCTCCTCCTTTGCAGCTTGGTGGGCCATTGTTGATGAAATGATCACGAAAGTGCACCCGAGGAAATATGAAATAGGGGGGGGGGGGTGCTGTTCCCTGTGGCTGAGACTGCGCAGGTAAGGGTGACCAGGGTACCCCTTTCCCCAGATGTCAGTGACCCAACCTGCTTGAAGCCACGCCTGACTACCAATCGATCTGGTTTCTGTACTGCTGTCACTCCAGTTTCATCCATAATTTACCATGGGGTAAATTGTCACATGTGACAACTTACCCCAAAATGACTGTGACAAGTTGCCCCAAATGACCATGTTAGCTAATTATTGCACTAGCTCAGTGGTTCTCAAACTTTTTCTGTCATTCCCCACTTTGGACAAGGGGGAATTTTCAAGCCCCACCTGTCCCCATCGCCCCAACACAATGCTAATGAAATACGCAACAATCTTAAAATGTTCCAATTTTATTGAACAAGTAGTATCTAAATACAAACTATCTACATCAAAAGACAGCAAGCTCAAAAATAAAGAAAATAAAAATGCAGCTGTGTCAAAATTTGTATCAAGCTCAAAGATAGAAAAAATTAAAGTTCCACTCTGCAATCTGTTAATAAAAGAAAAGAAGTGAAATCCATCTGGCAAGACAGGTCTATTTATCCCTGCATTAGTGGCTGCAATGAGCCTGTTTTGCATTGCACAGTTTCTCAAAACGGGGTTGCAGGCTTGATACTGCCACTCTCAAGTCATGCTCAATGTTCAGCTGAGATCTGTATTTTGTTTTCATTGAAGCAACAGCTGAAAAGCCCATCTCACAGAGACATGATGTGGCAAAGGGAAGAAGAATGCACACAGCTCTCTGCCCGATGAGTGGATACTCCCTCTCCACTCCAAACCAGAATTCACTAAGAGTCTGAGCATTAAACCTGAGCCTTAGGGTGGAGTCAGACGTCATGTCAATAAACTGGTCCTATTTATTTAAGATAAAATATTTCAAATTCAGTTATTTATGATCAACCTGCGCCGTCAATCCCGGCGCATGTGCGCTTTATTTGCAGTCTGGATGCACATGCTGTGTCTCTGAGAGGACTCCTGCAATAGCGGGGGAGAACGGGGTTGGGATGGGGGAGGCGCCCCACGGCAGCACCTGCCGCTGGAGGACAAGAAAAGGAACGATACGTGCTTTCACGTAAGAGTCTCCAAAAGGCGCTAGATTTGTCGCTTTTTTGAAAAAGAGTCGCTGGAGGGGTCTGAAATATAGCGACAAAGTCGCGGAGTTGGCAACACTGGGGCGCGAAAGTTTATTTCGTTACAAATAATATGCCGACGTCACGTCAATCATTATTTTGGCACTTCAGTTCCAGGTGAAACTTTTCTCATATCTAATGTTCTGCATGTAGGCTAGTAAGGATTACTTTGTGGGTTTGATTGGTCTAAAAAGCGGCAACATACAGCTATAAGGACAGTTTGCTCTCACACGTTCTACATTTATAGTCACACGACACACACACACACACACACATCGGAACTTGGCGCGCCCCACCTGTCACGTCTCAATTCCCCACCAGTGGGTCGCGCCACACACTTTGAGAACCGCGGCACTAGCTTAACATTAGGCTAAATCAGAACAATGACTGGGGTATGACTGGATGCCTTAATATCTACTTTAACAAGTCCATATGTCTAACTGCTAGAATTCTTATCTGAATGAAGGTTATTTAAAATAATATAAATTTAATGTTTTTCACTTTAGGTAGTGGAAAATGGTCAAATGGTGCTCATTAAACTTACAATGTCTTGTCCTCTTTTCACTCAGTCTGTCAGACCTGACCATGCAAAGGAAGAAAACTAGTATTCCACTTTTTAGTTGCGCCCCCTGGTGGAGAAGATAATTGCAATATGACAACTTACCCGTGTGACAACTAGCCCCGGTCTCCCCTATCTTCTCAGGTTGATGTTCATGGTAGTGCATTAACAGAGATTATGAAGAAGCAGAATGAAATCACTGAGATGCTTGTAAAACAGCAAAGAATGTGACTTCTGCCATCTGTAGAAATCCCTGTTTTTAGTGGAGATCCTTTGCATTTCAGGTCCTTTCTTAAGGCATTTGAGCAAGGAAGGTATTGGAGGATGGTTGGGTAAATGTCTGGTGTGGACGGGAGGTTTTGAAAAATTACTTTTTTGACCACTTTTTTGGGAGCTTCAAACATTAAATTTTGTTTCTACTAACTTCCAAGTCATTCGTAGTAATTGTGTGTTTTTTTTGTTTGTACAATAAGTCAAGCTGGAAGTGCCTCCAAAAATCACCTGTTACCTTCCACGGCCTTCGTTGGAAATTTTGGTATTTTATTTTTGTTGGAACAGAAGGCTGCGACAACAGAAATGATATCCCCAGTTCCAAAACCAAATATCCTAGATCCGCATAATGCAATAAAATGATGGAATAGGCAAAAAATGGCTGTGGACATTTGAATAGTTTAAATCTTTTACAACTAAATGTATATTTATTGTTAACTTCTTATATCCCTGTTTCATGAGTGACTTTGTCTGCTCAATATGTTTCCCTATGACCAGTGTGTATGCTGCTGTTCCAACAGTACTTGCACAAGAACTCAATACCCATCTCTGTATTGTACTCTAGAAAAACAAATAGGACTATGTTACATTTACAAAGAAAACATTAAAAAAAGACACTAAAAAAGCTAAGTTTCTCTTTCTGTAGCTTGCAAACACCTTTGTGTATAACAACCCATCTCTAAAGCAAGGCATACTGGTACATTTTTGTATGACAAAGGAACAATAATGATGCAGGCGCAATAATTCACAGTATGGTGCTGTGTCAGTTGTTCAAGTGCAATGAAGTTCATAGTAGGTGGGAAAAGCATTGACTATGAAGAAAAACACTTTTTTCAGTCAGGTTTTTATTCTCTTTATGTTTTTGGAAAAAACATGACCAGCCCATTGATAGTCACTATAGGAAACAAAGCTGCTGAAATACACGAAGCTTAGGAAGAGCCTATGTTCTTTTGAGTTTGTTTTTTTTTTTTTTTCAATCGTAACAACAACAACTCAGGAAAAAAAAAAGGTAAAGTTAGTAATCTTAACATTTACATAAAACAACATGGGTAGCTGAAAAATGCAACAAAAACCTGGCTAAAAATACTAATAAAATTAAAATGAACAAAGAAAGCAAGCATAATAAGCAGGTTACACATTTCTTCTAGTTATATCTATGAGGTCTATTAAAGACTCCTGAAATTCTCTAAACTGTCGATTCACAGTGCTGTTAAACAGAACTGCAATGTCAGGGTGAAGGACACTGAACTGTTTTTCAGCTCCAATTCTCTCTTCCTCTGAGCGAAATGGGCAAGTGCCAAACAGTGACTCCCTGGTTAGTGAATTTCCCATTTCTTGCTGGTAACGGTCTGCAGCTTCAGAGGGTCCAGGCAGAAGGTCCTCAGGCACCCGCTTACGGCAACCATCTTGTGCCAAGACATTGGGAATCCCCTTTCCTTGAAAAATAAAGTCATTGAGGATGTCAATCAAATACAAAATACAACAAACAAAATAACTGCAGTGCCTTACTTCTGTAATCATACAGATTTGCAGTTATTTTACAGAGCTTCACTGCGTATATTTCTCAGGTAATCATCAGTTGGACAAACAAGAGTGAGGTTGCAGGTACCATTTTTAAGCTTTTTTATGTATTTTCTTTGGGCATCCAGTGGTTTGGCAGACAAACAGGGAAAGTTAAGTGTGTTATCTAGAAGGCTACATAAAGTGTTCTAACTTTGTTTTTCAAACACATGGACCTTACAGGGTAGCTCCCGTTAGCTTTCTGCGAACCTTTGCATTGCTGGTGTAATTTGAGTGTGTTTTTACAGTTATGACAAACGTTATCTCCACAAGGGTTTTCTACATTGATGTTTGTGTTTTCCGGTCTGCTCACTACAACTAAAATAAACACAAAGCTTTGTGGACAGATTAAAAAAGGGCAAAATTACTTTTCAAACTGTTTAAGAAAAAAAATGTAAGAATACTTTTAAAACTGTTGTTTACAGTATGAAAGGAAATGTACACACCTGGAATACGATGGGCATTCCATGCCTGCACTGCTCTTGTCATTCCTATGCTGCTGACCTTACAGCTCAAATTTGATGTGCAGTATCTCATCAATGGATCGTCCATGTCTAGCACCTCTTGGTCGACCATTTGAACAAGTGCCATTTTAACAGGGTCATTCACCCTTTGGTTTATTTCAGGCCAGATTCTCTCCACTGTATGGTTCTGTAAAAGACAAAATGCAAAATAAATAAAAAAAAATAGATGGATAAATAAGTTACAGAACAATACACAATACACACAAAAAAGAGATACCACATGAAAAGAGCACATCAATATAATCTAACATACATGGACTTAAGCAAGGATAATAGTGAACTATAGCTATACTGAATCCATGGGTTAAGTACAATAATTAGGCATCACAGGTAATGTAAACAGAGTCTGAGTCAACAGGATAAAATGATTAATCCAGGTGTATTGCTCCATCATTATCATGGTTACTGAGGTCAGGCACACTTGGATGCATAAATCATGTGGGGACAGAACATGTTTAATGATGTTTAACGGGCTGTTTAAATTGTTTTCTTTAGTTCTGTCAGCAATCTTCCTCAATGTTGCTCTCCAAAATGGTTATTGTTAAGGAACCATTGTTCAGTTTGTCCAGCACTGACTAATAGAACACTGGCAAGCCAAAAGCGTGGGACAAATGTATCATTTCTTAATAAAATCTCACTTTAGTTGATGTTGTCTGAATGTATGGCCGTCTCTCCCGGTTGTGCCTATGCTCAGCCAACAACTCCTGAACAAACAAACAGAGATAAAACTCTGTTCCATGGTCCACTCTGACCTGGTCCCACATTCCATAAGTAACGACTGCACGTCTAACAAACAAAAACAAGAGACATAATTAACATTAACATGGTTGAGTGGGTCTTCTTTAATAAAATATCTGCTATCTGTAGGGCTGAACAGTGGAGCAGTGTGTAGCACTGTTGCCTTGCAGCAAGAAGGTTCTGGGTTCAAATCCAACCATTGGTCTTTCTGCATGGAGTTTGGATGTTCTCCCTGTGCATGTGTGGGTTGTCTCTGGGTACTCTGGCTTCCTCCCACATACCAAAAACATTACTTTTAGGTTAATTGGCTTCTCTAAATTGTCCTTAGGTGTGAATGGTTGTTTGTCTCTGTGTTGCCCTGCGACAGACTGCCGACCTGTCCAGGGTGTACCCCACCACCAGCAACCCCCGTGACCCCATGAGGGATAAAGCGGATCAGAAAATGGATGGATGGATTATCTGTAGAATGCCAATTGGAATGCAATTGTATAGTGCTTTTTCACTAATGTGCTGCCAAGGGCTGCATGATATTTGGAAAACTTCTAATATGCAATAACACTATTGAGACCAATAAATAAAATACTTGGATATGCAGTGGGTACCAATACCAAAGGTGGTTGTGAAAAGTGATGCAATTAATATTTCTGGAGAAAATAAATTAAGCTCACCTGTACCCATTTTCATAAATTGACAGATTGTTTTTCACTGGCATAGTAGCGTGTGCCACTATTTTGCTGCTGAAGCCATCTATTACCAAAACATGTAAACATAGAATTTACATTTTACTTTCAAATAACATCTGCAGTTAAAAACTTAGAGATTCGCTTTAAATTACATATGCAATTTACAACGTAACAACCCTAATGTTCCAATTTAACTCGCTAACTGTCTGAACCAGTACTTTTAGCAAAGCTCTGCTGAGATTTATAAGTGGACAACGAATGTCCTTGTTATCAACTATGCTCTTAACATCTGCAGTTGGGTTTATTTTTCCCACTTGTCCTTAATTAACATTTCTGTGGGTGAGCGTCACTGGATGTAAATGATAGATGGACCTGTATTTGCCCATGAAGCTGGTTTACTTGGCACAAAAAGAGGGTATGGAAAGGTGCCTGATACTTTAATGACCAAAAAGTTTTATCAACATGAAGTCTGGTTAAGTAAGTATATCAAATTAAAATATTACGTTATATGAACAAGGGCGCCACCAGGGGGTGGCCGAGGGTGGCCACTGCCACCCCTGGCTATGCCCTGGCCCCCCCACTGGCCAGTGTAAATTGTAGTAGCATCGGTTTAGCCTTTTACCTCATTATGCAACCTCCAAAGCGCTTTACACTACAGTTTAGTCATTCATCCATTCACACACACACATTCAAACCGTGAGAAATGTACTTGTCACACTTAATGAAAAAAAGGGAAAGGTGCTAAAAGGAGGAAAGGTGGGTGTTTCCACATATGTACAGTGTATCAAAATTTAAAATAAAACAAAAGCACAGGAGAGATAAGCGGATATTTAGGGTAACTTATGTACCCTCAGGTGACATAAGTCACCTGAGGGGAGGGGAGAGAGAGAGTGTTATCACTGATGAAGTCCGCTTTTAAACTACACAAGATGCCTCACTATACCTCATGTATGGCTTCTGCAACAGCCATCTCCAAATGTTGATATAGCCTTTCTGATGAGCCCCCGATCCATACGAAACCATCTCACGCTTCTTTCTGAGGCGCCTCTCCGCATCCCCATCTCCGTGATGAGGAAGTTGGAAATCTGGATGTCAGAGTATCCATTACCAAACATTTGTTGCACGGTTTCCTCGTGCTGCAATAGGCTAGCCATTTTCAGGTATGGAAAAATAGTCAACATTTTGACATTATATGGCCTCTCGCTAACAATTAAGTGCATACTGCCCCCTACCGTCATAGCGACAGTACGTCAAGGACTCCATCTGCACAATCAGCTCAAGCAGACACACGTTGTCACATTAAACAGCAACAGGTTTTCATCTCAACCTCCATCCTGCCCAGAAATTACCCCCCTCCCCCCAACAATAAAATACATAATAATGTAATAAAGCTCACGCCTCTAAAATAAACTATCATGTTGTAACGTAAAAAGTTCATATTTTTATTTAAAAAAATATCTCTACGCTTCATTTTTTTTTTTCAGACTTGCATTATGTTAGGCTTTTATTTTTAAATATTTTCCTGCACTTCTGGGCCATCCTTGAAACCGTCTTCGTCTTCGATCCTAAAAAGAAAATGTAGAAAAGAATCGGGGAAATCGAAAAACAGGCCCTTTTTTTCATTTAGTTTTTCTTGTTTTTGATTTTAAATTGAAAAACGGAAGTAGTTTGTTTTTCGTTTTGGTTTTCTGGAAAAAAAAATCGAATTGCCTGAAGGTACACGGACCCAGAAGCTCCTTCAAGTCCATGATCAACTCTCTGTCTTCAGAGAGATCGAGTTAGTTCATTTACTCTGTTTCCAGCTGTGCTTTTCAACTTTTAAAAAGAAATCTGAGACTTGCTCTTCTCAGGGTCCATTGTTGTTTATGTTTACTTTGGTCGGCGAGTGTTACAAAATGTTATGCGTCCTGACGTCTAGTCACAAGCCTTATGTTATACTTCATTATATCTTAAAAACTAAAGCAGCACAAATGACCGTTTTAACGGCACAAACCAGCAGTAACGTAGCACTAAAAAAGTAGACCAGTTTGGATCAAATCGGAGCTTGATGGGGGGATGGTGATTTTCATCAGCCAAAAATTTAAATGATTATATCTTAAAAACTAAAATAGCACAAATGACTGTTTTAACGGCACAAACCAGCACTAACATAGCACTAAATTAGTAGACCAGTTTTAGAGAGCTTGATGGGGGGATGGTGACCTCTGGAAGACCTAAAAATTATCTTTAATATCTCTAAAACCAAAGTAGCACAAACGATAATTTTAACGGCACAAATCTGCACTAATGTAGCACTAACAATTCAGTCTATTTACTGATGTTTTTCACGTGGGTGGGGTGTCAGCTTCACGCAGCTGCACCGCACTGCTTTGTGTTGGGTACAGCGAGTCCCGCGGAACTCCCGCGGGAGTGCAGGGCTCTAGTGCAAAATACAGGATGAGCTAAAAGGAATTACATACTCATTGAGAAATTCAGGATAACTAAGATGGATACGTTTAAAAATAACAACACATTGAGGTGCAAGAGAATAGTGGCTGTAGTGTTTTGATATATAATATCACTGCAATAAAGGATGAGAAGAAGCAGTTGTGAAATATTTTTCCCAACAAAGAAGCTATAACAATTTATAGAAGTCATTTTTAGGGATAAGAAATGTAATTAATAATGGTTTGTATATGGGAGTGAGATGAAAGTGATGGATCCAGCCATAAACAGAGCTGCTATTATTGGTAAGGAGTCCATAAATTCATTTCTTTAACAGGGATTGGTTAAACATGTTTCTGATGCATCATAAGATATCATTCTGATTTGCATAACTATTTTTATGTGATTGTAGTCAGAATTGAATGTTTACTTAAATTAAATCTTTACAAATAATTCATGCAGTCAAAGATGTTTGAGAATAACCTTTGGAATAGGGGCCTTGACTGCCCCTTTTTTGATGCATCTCTGCTGCAACACACCTGAAACCAAAGGTTAAATGAGCTCCTGACATGTCAACCTGTTAAGTAGAGATGTGGACATGAATCATTCCTTTGTTTCAGGTGTGCTGGAGCAGGTACGCCATCAACAACTGCATAACAGTGGCACTCAAGGACTCTAGAAGATCGGGATATAAATGTCACTAAAAATGACATTTTCTATAAGTTGCAACATTTTTGCTAACCCGTATGGGATTAGGCTCTGCAAAAGGCAACGGTGCTTCCATTGGAACGACCCAGGGTGAGATGGTTGTTCCAAAATTGTTCTGTAAGAAAGGTCTAGATGAACATACTCCAACCAGATCATCATCTCGTCTTTGGACCAGAGTCCCTGAAAAAGAAGCTGATTTGTCAGTCAATTTATTTGGATGGGATTAATCTGATAATAAAGCAAAAAATCTTGGTGTAATTTTAGATCAGGACCTGTCATTTAAATCCCATATCAAAGAGCTTTCTAGAATTTCCTTCTTTCATCTGCTGAGTTTTGCAAAAATTAGAAATCTCCTGTCCAGGGGGTGATGCTGAGAAACTAGTCCATGCATTTGTTACTTCAAGGCTGGACTATTGTAATTCTTTCCTTTCAGGAAGTCCACAAACTGTAGTTAAAAGCCTTCAGCTGAGCCAAAATGCTGCAGCCAGAGTTCTGAATTCTGATGAAAATTTAAAATAGAGATCATGTCTCTCCTATACTAGCTTCTCTTAATTGGCTTCCTATTAAATCCAGAATAGAATTTAAAATCCGTCTTTTCACATATAAAGCCTTAAATGGCCAATATCAGAGATATCCAGGATTTTTCAAAGGGGGGGGCGCACCTAAGGGTCATGGGGTCACAGGTCAAGACAATGTAAGGCTAAAAGACCAAAGAATACCATCTTCACTCTTTCACACTACCCTAATTATTCATCCAAGGGTTTTTAATTGATAATTTTAATGGATGAACATAAGTAGAATTAGCATGATTACATTATTGTAATTAAAAAAGGATCTCTCGGTTTTTAAAGCATGCACAAGGTTAAAAGGTAGTTTGAAGAAAAAAAATTATCCTCAATTAAACAAGGAGTTTCTTTATTTCCAGAAATAATATTTACACAGAACATGAAATAAAAAAAAAACCAAGGACTTGGGTTCAAGTATGATTCTAGTAAGACAAAGGAGTTTTGAATATAATTTAACAAGATAAACTGTTGAAAAACAAAAAAACAAAGTTAAATCACACAAAGAATATTGTTCTCTGCTACTAAACTTTATGATGATAATGGGTTTACAAATGTCAACCTTCTGGGATGCTTCTGGGCAAATATGTCTATGATTTTGTTGATGTCTAACTGAATGTCCTTGTGCAAATACACAAGTAGCAAAGCCACAAACCTTTCCTGTCCCATTTTTGACCTCAGCAAAGTTTTCACTGCTTTAAGACCCGAGTTAGCACTTTCCACAGAAGCACTGGTAACAGGTATGACTGACAGAAGGTGAAGAATCATAGAAATGTTTGGGTAGCACTTCATATTTGTCATCTTTAGAATTTCAGGGAGAGAGCTGGGTTTTTCCACTGATGATGACCACTTTGTGTGCCACAACTTCACTTCCTGCCTGAATGTTGATCCTGACGGTAGATCATCTTTATATGATGTAAAAATGATAAGTCATACTTGTCTAGCCAGTCCCTCTGGCATGTTCTTTTGGTCACCCCACTGGCTCTTCGGTTGTCTTTAAATTCTCTGGCAGGGAAATTGAAAGATTTGGGTGGTTTTCTGGTCTGAAGAAGCTGGAATTTTCCAGAGTCGTCCATTTCACTAATCCGGTCCTTGGCCTTTGATATATCTGTAATAACATTGATATTTACATTGTCAATTTTGTATGGGTGCTGGTGGAGTTGGAAATCTGCCTACATGAAGCTTTTGTATAGTCTTGCTTTATTATGAAATAATTATTATGAAAAGTAAGATTTCAAGATTAAGCAAAAAAGTCAATTGTGTAAAACAAAAACAAAGTCAGTTGTTTTGACATTGAAAAAAATACAACTATTACTAACCTATGTCGTAAGTTGTTTGGGGCAAATCCGCTTGGTTGAGCGCCGGCTCTTCAGTTGTCTTTACATTGAAACACGGTCCTTGTTGTTCATCTTTAAAAGAAAATTATTTTTGTGATCAGGTGAACCTTGTAATGTCAGGAGGAGCCACAAAACAATTTAATGTTGTGTTTTTATCGTAAATTATCAAATTCACTGAACACATATCACCAGGTGCACAAAACTGAATATACTTAAATTGTATTTTTGTTGTAAAATATTAAATGCACTGAAAATAAATAACACCAGATTTGTAGTTATTATATCACAATGTTAACAAGACTCCCTTAGACTCCAAGCATGTGCTTAGAGCATTCATTGATTTGGATCCTTACCAATTGATAAAAGTTAGTCATGTTTTTATAAAGGATACCATTCTTATTTTTAGCAGTACAACACATGTGGTACAGGTTTAGACCCAAAAATACACACTACAAAATAACTATTGTATGCATGTCAATGGCAACTAATGTTGCTTATTTTTGTTAATTGTACACTCTTTTTATTACTTATCAAACACTGCAATTTTTATAACTTTCCCGTTACTGGTTAAAGTATTCCTACAATTGCATTACTTTGCATCTTTAAACAACTTGTTTATCAACAATCAACAATGTTGATAATGTTTTCTCATTATCAACATTTTCTAGCAATCATCATACCTTTTATCTGTGTGTCTCCAATATCTGAACGTTCATACAGGTCAACGCTGTGGTCATTTTCTGTAGTTGTGCCAGGTCCACTGAGGAATAGAAAACAAGATATAAACATTTCAACCTGTGTTATTTAGATTATAGACATAAGCCTATAGAAAATAAAGTGATAAAGTTGGTTTCTACTTACCCTTCTGTTGGATTGGACCAGAATCTTAAGAGATGGTTGACTGGTTTTCTTGTTTGGCCTCAAATCTTCCAGGTCTCCTCCTGCTCGCAACGACGCCATTGTGGTATGGCAAGCCGATTGGGCCAATAATCGTCCGTACAATAACGCGCAATTCCAACCAGTATTTTACGCGAGCGCGCGTTTTTTTACGTCACCGCGCGTTCTGGCTGGAAACGTGGTGACGTAAAAAAGGCGCGTAACATACGGGCTGGAACTGCGCGTTATTGTACGGACGATTATTGGCCCAATCGGCTTGCCATATCCCAAAGGGGGGTGGGCGCGCCCCCCGCCTGAATCCGCGCCTGCGGAAAGAAGAGGGGAGACGATGTGAGACAAGGCGAGCAGTTTTATGGCAAGCCAAGAAGGTCACATTTCGCATTGAATTGTCGCGTTAAGGTTGAAGTTAACGCGCGTTCTCCCGAGATTACGCCGCTTTTTACGCCGTCTTTTACCAACAAGCGCCGCCTTTTACGCGCGTCATGAGAGTACCCCAAGAGTACCGACACAACGCGCGTATTTAACGCGCGTTTTCCTAATATGATAATGATGTCCTTCCTTCTTTTCCCACAGCCAATGCATTTGAACTGGTTGCATCCAATGGTTGATCAAGGCAACCAGACCAAGAAAGTTCAGCACAGATCTGCTTTGTGGAAAACTGCACAGAGCTCAATGTTGCAGCATTGCCAGAATTCACTGCATTGCCGTTTCACAAAGCCTTAATGTTAGGAATATATCCACTACATACACTTTGCTGTCATGTTGAATCCATTCCATGCCTATTTTCATGTAAAAACGTTTTGCATCAACATGCATCACCAACTAATGTTTTGTATGTACAGGTATTAGTAGGAATGTTTCATCAATCAATATTACCGAGAGGTGGCGTAGTAGGTTAAGTGACCGCCTTCAATGCAAATCTTTTGCTTCGTGGCAGGTTCGAATCCGGCAGAGGCAGTCCGACTTTTCCCTTTATATTCTCTCTTGTCTCCAACCAAGCCCATTTATTTATTTCTGAGAATATAATCATAAATGTAGCCTACTTCACTGTTTTTGATCCATCGCCATGCATTCTGTCATGTAAAAACTTTTTATATTGTACTAATAAAATGACAATAAAGGGGACACTTCCAGAAAATTTGTCG